>NW_028327681.1:0-131258 GCF_031878675.1 Megascapheus bottae
AGTCACAGAAGGGAGGTGGGTGAAGTCATAGAATGCAGGTGTGTGAAGTCAGAATCGAGGTGTGTAAAGTCATAGAAAGGAGGTGTCTGAAGTCACAGAATGGAGGTGTGTGAAGTCACAGAATGGAGGTGTGAGAAGTAAGAATGAATGTGTGTGAAATCATAGAATGGAGGTGTGTGAAGTCAGAATAGAGGTGTGTGAAGTCATAAAATGGAGGTGTGTGAAGTCACAGAATGGAGGTGTGTGAAGTCATAGAATGGAGGTGTGTGAAGTCAGAGATTTGAGGTGTGTGAAGTCAGATTATGGAGGTGTGTGAAGTCAAAGAATGGAGGTGTGTGAAGTCACAGAATGGAGGTGTGTGAAGTCATAGAATGGAGGTGTGTGAAGGCACAGAATGGAGGTGTGTGAAGTCACAGAATGGAGATTTGTGAAGTCAAAATTGAGGTGTGTGAAGTCATAGAATGGAGGTGTGTGAAGTCAAAAATGGAGGTGTGATAAATCAGAATGGGGGTGTGTGAAGTCATAGAATGCACGTGTGTGAAGTCATAGAATGGAGGTGTGTGAAGTCACAGAATGGAGGTGTGTGAAGTCACAGAATGGAGGTGTGTCAATTCAAAATGGAGGTGTGTGAAGTCATAGAATGTGGTGTGTGAAGTCACAGAATGGAGGTGTGTGAAATCACAGAATGGAGGTGTATGAAGTCACAGAATGGAGGTGTGTGAAATCATAGAATGGAGGTGTGTGAAGTCAAAATGGAGGTGTGTGCTGTCATAATAGAGGAGTATGAAGTCACATAATGGAGGTGTGTGAAGTCATAGAATGGAGAACTGTGAAGTCCGAATGGAATATATGAAGTCAAAATGGAGCTGTGTGAAGTCACAGAATGAAGTGTGTGAAGTCATAGAATGGAGGTGTGTAAAGTCACAGAAGGTAGGTGTGTGAAGAATGCATGGGGGTGTGTGAAGTCATGGAATGGAGTTTTTTGAAGTCAGAATGGAGGTGTGTGAAGTCACGGAATGAAGGTGTTTGAAGTCACAGAATGGAGGTGTGTGAAGTCACGGAATGAAGGTGTTTGAAGTCACAGAATGGAGGTGTGTGAAGTCACAGAATGGAGGTGTGTGAAGTCAGAATGGAGATGTTGAAATCATAGAATGGAGGTGTGTGAAGTCAGAATGGAGGTGTGTAAAGTCATAGAATGTAGGTGTGTGAAGTCACAGAATGGAGGTGTGTGAAGTCACAGAATGGAGGTGTGTGAAGTCACAGAATGGAGGTGTGTGAAGTCACAGAATGGAGGTGTGTAAGGTCAGAATGGAGGTGTGTAAAGTCATAGAATGGAGGTGTGTGAAGTCACAGAATGGAGGTGTGTGAAGTCACAGAATGGGGGTGTGTGAAGTCATAGAATGGAGGTGTGTGAAGTCACAGAAAGGAAGTGTGTGAAGTCACAGAATGGAGGTGTGAGAAGTAAGAATGAATGTGTGTGAAATCATAGAATGGTGGTGTGTGAAGTCAGAATAGAGGTGTGTGAAGTCATAAAATGGAGGTGTGTGAAGTCACAGAATGGAGGTGTGTGAACTCAGAATGGAGGTGTGTGAAATCAAAGAATGGAGGTGTGTGAAGTCAGAATGGAGGTGTGTGAAGTCACAGAATGGAGGTGTGTGAAGTCATGAATGGAGGTGTGTGAAGTCAAAGAGGAGGTTTGTGAAGTCAGAATGGAGGTGTGTGAAGTCACAGAATGGAGCTGTGTGAACACAGAATAGAGGTGTGTGAAGTCATGGAATGGAAGTGTGTGAAGTCATAGAATGGACGTGTGTGAAATCCTAGAATGGACATGTGTGAAGTCAGAATGGACGTGTATGAACTAAGAATGGAGGTGTGTGAAGTCACAGAATGGAGGTGTGTGAAGTCAAAGAATCTAGGTTTGTGAAGTCTGAGAATGGAGGTGTGTGAAGTCACAGAATGGAGGTGTGTGAAGTCAGAATGGAGGTGTGTGAAGTCACAGAATGGAGGTGTGTGAAGTCATGAATGGAGGTGTGTGAAGTCAAAGAGGATGTGTGTGAAGTCAGAATGGAGGTGTGTGAAGTCACAGAAAGGAGCTGTGTGAACACAGAATAGAGGTGTGTTAAGTCATGGAATGGAAGTGTGTGAAGTCATAGAATGTACGTGTGTGAAGTCATAGAATGGACGTGTGTGAAGTCATAGAATGGACGTGTGTGAAGTCAGAATGGAGGTGTATGAACTAAGAATGGAGGTGTCTGCAGTCACAGAATGGAGGTGTGTGAAGTCACAGAATGGAGGTTTGTGAAGTCTGAGAATGGAGGTGTGTGAAGTCACAGAATGGAGGTGTGTGAAGTCAGAATGGAGGTGTGTGAAGTCATAGATTGGATGTTTGTGAAGTAAGAATGGAGGTGTGTGAAGTCACAGAATGGAGGTGTATGAAGTCACAGTATGGAGGTGTGTGAAGTCATAGAATGCAGGTGTGTGAAGTCACAGAATGGAGATGTGTGAAGTCAGAATGGAGGTGTGTGAAGACACAAAATGGAGGTGTGTGAAGTCATAATACGGAGGTTTTGAAGTCAGAATGGAGATGTGTGAAGTCAGAGAATGGAGGTGAGTGAAGTCACAAATGGGGGGTGTGTAGTCATAGAATGGAGGTTTGTGAAGTCAGAGAATGAAGGTGTGTGAAGACACAGAATGGAGGTTAGTGAAGTCACAGTATAGAATTGTGTGAAGTCCTAGAATTGAGGTGTGTGAAGCCCTAGAATGGAGGTATGTGAAGTCACAGAATGCAGGTGTGTGAAGTCGCAGAATGGAGGTTTGTGAAGTTAAAATATAGGTGTGTGAAGTTAGAGAATGGAGGTGTGTGAAGTCACAGAATGGGTTTGTGAAGTCAAAATGGAGGTGTGTGAAGTCACAGAATGGAGGTATGTGGAGTCACAGAATGGAGGTGTGAAGTCAGAGAATGGAGGTGTGTGAAGTCACAGAATGGAGGTGTGGGAACTCATAGAATGGAGGTGTGTGAAGTCAGAGAATGGAGGTGTGTCAAATCACAGAATGGAGTTGTGTGAAGTCAAAATTGAGGTGTGCGAAGTCATAGAATGGATGTGTGTGAAGTCAAAGAATGGAGGTGTGTGAAGTCACAGAATGGAGGTATGTGGAGTCACAGAATGGAGGTGTGTGAAGTCACAGAATGGAGGTGTGTGAAGTCAGAATGGAGGTGTTGAAATCATAGAATGGAGGTGTGTGAAGTCAGAATGGAGGTGTGTAAAGTCACAGAATGGAGGTATGTGAAGTCACAGAGTGGAGGTGTGTGAAGTCACAGAATGGAGGTGTGTGAAGTCACAGAAGGGAGGTGGGTGAAGTCATAGAATGCAGGTGTGTGAAGTCAGAATCGAGGTGTGTAAAGTCATAGAAAGGAGGTGTCTGAAGTCACAGAATGGAGGTGTGTGAAGTCACAGAATGGAGGTGTGAGAAGTAAGAATGAATGTGTGTGAAATCATAGAATGGAGGTGTGTGAAGTCAGAATAGAGGTGTGTGAAGTCATAAAATGGAGGTGTGTGAAGTCACAGAATGGAGGTGTGTGAAGTCACAGAATGGAGGTGTGTGAAGTCATAGAATGGAGGTGTGTGAAGTCAGAGATTTGAGGTGTGTGAAGTCAGATTATGGAGGTGTGTGAAGTCAAAGAATGGAGGTGTGTGAAGTCACAGAATGGAGGTGTGTGAAGTCATAGAATGGAGGTGTGTGAAGGCACAGAATGGAGGTGTGTGAAGTCACAGAATGGAGATTTGTGAAGTCAAAATTGAGGTGTTTGAGGTCATAGAATGGAGGTGTGTGAAGTCAAAAATGGAGGTGTGATAAATCAGCATGGGGGTGTGTGAAGTCATAGAATGCACGTGTGTGAAGTCATAGAATGGAGGTGTGTGAAGTCACAGAATCGAGGTGTGTGAAGTCACAGAATGGAGGTGTGTCAATTCAAAATGGAGGTGTGTGAAGTCATAGAATGTGGTGTGTGAAGTCACAGAATGGAGGTGTGTGAAATCACAGAATGGAGGTGTATGAAGTCACAGAATGGAGGTGTGTGAAATCATAGAATGGAGGTGTGTGAAGTCAAAATGGAGGTGTGTGCTGTCATAATAGAGGAGTATGAAGTCACATAATGGAGGTGTGTGAAGTCATAGAATGGAGAACTGTGAAGTCCGAATGGAATATATGAAGTCAAAATGGAGCTGTGTGAAGTCACAGAATGAAGTGTGTGAAGTCATAGAATGGAGGTGTGTAAAGTCACAGAAGGTAGGTGTGTAAAGAATGCATGGGGGTGTGTGAAGTCATGGAATGCAGTTTTTTGAAGTCAGAATGGAGGTGTGTGAAGTCACGGAATGAAGGTGTTTGAAGTCACAGAATGGAGGTGTGTGAAGTCACGGAATGAAGGTGTTTGAAGTCACAGAATGGAGGTGTGTGAAGTCACAGAATGGAGGTGTGTGAAGTCAGAATGGAGATGTTGAAATCATAGAATGGAGGTGTGTGAAGTCAGAATGGAGGTGTGTAAAGTCATAGAATGTAGGTGTGTGAAGTCACAGAATGGAGGTGTGTGAAGTCACAGAATGGAGGTGTGTGAAGTCACAGAGTGGAGGTGTGTGAAGTCACAGAATGGAGGTGTGTGAAGTCAGAATGGAGGTGTGTAAAGTCATAGAATGGAGGTGTGTGAAGTCACAGAATGGAGGTGTGTGAAGTCACAGAATGGGGGTGTGTGAAGTCATAGAATGGAGGTGTGTGAAGTCACAGAATGGAAGTGTGTGAAGTCACAGAATGGAGGTGTGAGAAGTAAGAATGAATGTGTGTGAAAACATAGAATGGTGGTGTGTGAAGTCAGAATAGAGGTGTGTGAAGTCATAAAATGGAGGTGTGTGAAGTCACAGAATGGAGGTGTGTGAACTCAGAATGGAGGTGTGTGAAATCAAAGAATGGAGGTGTGTGAAGTCAGAATGGAGGTGTGTGAAGTCACAGAATGGAGGTGTGTGAAGTCATGAATGGAGGTGTGTGAAGTCAAAGAGGAGGTTTGTGAAGTCAGAATGGATGTGTGTGAAGTCACAGAATGGAGCTGTGTGAACACAGAATAGAGGTGTGTGAAGTCATGGAATGGAAGTGTGTGAAGTCATAGAATGGACGTGTGTGAAATCCTAGAATGGACATGTGTGAAGTCAGAATGGAGGTGTATGAACTAAGAATGCAGGTGTGTGAAGTCACAGAATGGAGGTGTGTGAAGTCAAAGAATCTAGGTTTGTGAAGTCTGAGAATGGAGGTGTGTGAAGTCACAGAATGGAGGTGTGTGAAGTCAGAATGGAGGTGTGTGAAGTCATAGAATGGATGTTTGTGAAGTAAGAATGGAGGTGTGTGAAGTCACAGAATGGAGGTGTATGAAGTCACAGTATGGAGGTGTGTGAAGTCATAGAATGCAGGTGTATGAAGTCACAGAATGGAGATGTGTGAAGTCAGAATGGAGGTGTGTGAAGACACAAAATGGAGGTGTGTGAAGTCATAATACGGAGGTTTTGAAGTCAGAATGGAGATGTGTGAAGTCAGAGAATGGAGGTGAGTGAAGTCACAAATGGGGGGTGTGTAGTCATAGAATGGAGGTTTGTGAAGTCAGAGAATGGAGGTGTGTGAAGACAGAGAATGGAGGTTAGTGAAGTCACAGTATAGAATTGTGTGAAGTCCTAGAATTGAGGTGTGTGAATCCCTAGAATAGAGGTGTGTGAAGTCACAGAATGCAGGTGCGTGAAGTCGCAGAATGGAGGTTTGTGAAGTAAAATATAGGTGTGTGAAGTCAGAGAATGGAGGAGTGTGAGGTCACAGAATGGAGGTGTGGGAAGTCATAGAATGGAGGTGTGTGAAGTCACAGAATGGAGGTGTGTCAAATCACAGAATGGAGGTGTGTGAAGTCAAAATTGAGGTGTGTGAAGTCATAGAATGGAGGTGTGTGAAGGCACAGAATGGAGGTGTGTGAAGTCACAGAATGGAGATTTGTGAAGTCAAAATGGAGGTGTGTGAAGTCATAGAATGGGGTTGTGTGAAGTCAGAGAATGGAGGTGTGTGAAGTCAGAATGGAGGTGTGTGAAGTCATAGAATGCAGGTGTGTGAAGTCATAGAATGGAGGTGTCTGAAGTCACATAATGAAGGTGTGTGAAGGCACAGAATGGAGATGTGTGAAGTCATAGAATGGAGGTGTGTGCAGTCAAAGACGAGGTGTGTGAAGTCAAAATGGAGATGTGTGAAGTCACAGAATTTAGGTGTTTGAAGTCACAGCATGGTGGTGTGTGAAGTCACAGAATGGAGGTGGGTGAAGTCTCAGAATGGAGGTGTGTGAAGTCATAGATTGGAGTTGTGTGAAGTCACAGAATGGAGGTGTGTGAAGTCACAGAATGGAGGTGTGTGAAGTCACAAAAGGAATTGTTTGAAGTCAAAATGGAGGTGTGTGAAGTCATAGAGTGGGGTGTGTGAAGTCACAGAATGGAGGTGTGTGAAGTCACAGAATGGACGTGTATGAAGTCACAGAATGGAGGTGTGTTAAATCATAGAATGGAGGTCTGTGAAGTCAAAATGGAGGTGTGTGCTGTCACAATGGAGGAGTATGAAGTAACAGAATGGAGGTGTGTGAAGTCATAGAATGGAGAAGTGTGAAGTCCGAATGGAGATATGTGAAGTTTGAATGGAGATGTGTGAAGTCACAAAATGAGGTGTGTGTAGTCATAGAATGGTGGTGTGTGAAGTCACAGAATGTAGCTGTGTGAAGTCATAGAATGGATCTTTGTGAAGTCAGAGAATGGAGGTGTGTGAAGTCACAGATGGAGGTGTGTAAAGTCAGAATGGAGGTGTGTGAAGTCATAGAATGGATGTTTGTGAAATAAGAATGGAGGTGTGTGAAGTCATAGAATTGAGGTGTGTGTGTCACAGAATGGAGGTGTGTGAAGTCATAGAATGGAGGTGTGTGAAGTCAGAGAGTTGAGGTGGGTGAAGTCATCGTATGGAGTTGTGTGAAGTCAGAATGGAGGTGTGTGAAGTCAGAGAATGGAGGTGAGTGAAGTCAAAAATGGGGGGTGTGTAGTCATAGAATGGAGGTTTGTGAAGTCAGAGAATGGAGTTGTGCGAAGACACAGAATGGAGGTTAGTGAAGTCACAGTATAGAATTGTGTGAAGTCCTAGAATTGAGGTGTGTGAAGTCCTAGAATGGAGGGGTGTGAAGTCACAGAATGAAGGTGTGTGAAGTCGCAGAATGGAGGTTTCTGAAGTTAAAATATTGGTGTGTGCAGTCAGAGAATTGAGGAGTGGGAAGTCATAGAATGGAAGTGTGTGAAGTCACAGAATGGAGGTGTGTCAAATCACAGAATGGACGTGTGTGAAGTCAAAATTGAGGTGTGTGAAGTCATAGAATGGAGGTGTGTGAAGTCAAAGAATCGAGGTGTTTGAAGTCACAGAATGGAGGTGTGTAATTTCCTAGAATGTGTGTGTGAAGTCACAGAATGCAGTTGTGTGAAGTCGCAGAATGGAGGTTTGTGAAGTTAAAATATAGGTGTGTGATGTCAGAGAAAGGAGGAGTGTGAAGTCACAGAATGGATGTGTGTGAAGTCTAAATGAGGTGTGTGAATTCACAGAATGGAGGTGTGTGAAGTCACCGAATGGAGGTGTGCGAAGTCACAGAATGGAGGTGTGTCAATTCAAAATGGAGGTGTGTGAAGTGGTAGAATGTGGTTTGTGAAGTCACAGAATGGAGGTGTGTGAAATCACAGAATGGAGGTGTATGAAGTCACAGAATGGAGGTGTGTGAAATCATAGAATGGAGGTTTGTGAAGTCAAAATGGAGGTGTGTGCTGTGATACTGGAGGAGTATGAAGTCACAGAATGGAGGTGTGTGAATTCATAGAATGGAGAAGTGTGAAATCCGAATGGAGTTATATGAAGTCAAAATGGAGATGTGTGAAGTCACAGAATGAAGTGTGTGAAGTCATAGAATGGAGGTGTGTGAAGTCACAGAATGGAGGTGTGTGAAGAAAGCATGGGGTGTGTGAAGTCACGGAAGGGAGTTTTTTGAATTCAGAATGGAGGTGTGTGAAGTCACAGAATGGAGGTGTGTGAAGTCAGAATGGAGGTGTTGAAATCATAGAATGGAGGTGTGTGAAGTCAGAATGGAGGTGTGTAAAGTCATAGAATGGAGGTCTGTGAAGTCACAGAATGGAGTTGTGTGAAGTCACAGAATGGAGGTGTGTGAAGTCATAGAATGGAGGTGTGTGAAGTCAAAGAGGAGTTGTGTGAAGTCAGAATGGAGGTGTGTGAAGTCACAGAATGGAAGTGTGTGAACTCAGAATGGAGGTGTGTGAAGTCACAGAATGGAGGTGTGTGAAGTCATAGAATGGAGGTGTGTGAAGTCACAGAATGGAGGTGTGTGAAGTCACAGAATGGAGGTGTGTGAAGTAAGAATGAATGTGTGTGAAATCATAGAATGGAGGTTTGTGAACTCAGAATGGAGGTGTGTGAAATAACAGAATGGAGGTGTGTGAAGTCAGAATCCAGGTGTGTGAAGTCACAGAATGGAGGTGTGTGAAGTCAAAGAGGAGGTGTGTGAATTCCGAATGGAGGTGTGTAAGTCACAGAATGGAGGTGTGTGAGGTCATAATATGGAGGTTTTTAAGTCAGAATGGAGATGTGTGAAGTCAGAGAATGGAGGTGAGTGAAGTCACAAATGGGGGGTGTGTAGTCATAGAATGGAGGCTTGTGAAGTCAGAGAATGGAGGTGTGTGAAGACACAGAATGGAGGTTAGTGAAGTCACAATATAGAATTGTGTGAAGTACTAGAATTGTGGTGTCTGAAGCCCTAGAATGGAGGTGTGTGAAGTCACAGAATGCAGGTGTGTGAAGTCGCAGAATGGAGGTTGGTGAAGTTAAACTATAGGTGTGTGAAGTCATAGAATGGAGGAGTGTGAAGTCAAAGAAGAGGTGTCTGAAGTCAGAATGGAAGTGTGTGAAGTCACAGAATGGAGGTGTGTGAACTCAGAATAGAGGTGTGTGAAGTCACAGAATGGAGGTGTGTGAAGTCAAAGAGTGGAGGTGTGTGAAGTCAGAATGGAGGTGTGTGAAGTCATAGAATGGATGTTTGGGAATTCAGAATGGAGGTGTTTGAACTCAGAATGAAGGTGTGTGAAGTCACAGAATGGAGGTGTGTGAAGTCATAGAATGGCGGTTTGTGAAGTCAGAGAATGGAGGTGTGTGAAGTCACAGGTGGAGGTGTGTAAAGTCAGAATGGAGGTGTGTGAAATCATAGAATGGATGTGTGTGAAATAAGAATGGAGGTGTGTGAAGTCATAGAATGGAGGTGTGTGTGTCACAGAATGGAGGTGTGTGAAGTCATAGAATGAAGGTGTGTAAAGTCACAGAAGGTAGGTGTGTGAAGAATGCATGGGGGTGTGTGAAGTCATGGAATGGAGTTTTTTGAAGTCAGAATGGAGGTGTGTGAAGTCACCGAATGGAGGTGTGCGAAGTCACAGAATGGAGGTGTGTCAATTCAAAATGGAGGTGTGTGAAGTGGTAGAATGTGGTTTGTGAAGTCACAGAATGGAGGTGTGTGAAATCACAGAATGGAGGTGTATGAAGTCACAGAATGGAGGTGTGTGAAATCATAGAATGGAGGTTTGTGAAGTCAAAATGGAGGTGTGTGCTGTGATACTGGAGGAGTATGAAGTCACAGAATGGAGGTGTGTGAATTCATAGAATGGAGAAGTGTGAAATCCGAATGGAGTTATATGAAGTCAAAATGGAGATGTGTGAAGTCACAGAATGAAGTGTGTGAAGTCATAGAATGGAGGTGTGTGAAGTCACAGAATGGAGGTGTGTGAAGAAAGCATGGCGGTGTGTGAAGTCACGGAAGGGAGTTTTTTGAATTCAGAATGGAGGTGTGTGAAGTCACAGAATGGAGGTGTGTGAAGTCAGAATGGAGGTGTTGAAATCATAGAATGGAGGTGTGTGAAGTCAGAATGGAGGTGTGTAAAGTCATAGAATGGAGGTCTGTGAAGTCACAGAATGGAGTTGTGTGAAGTCACAGAATGGAGGTGTGTGAAGTCATAGAATGGAGGTGTGTGAAGTCAAAGAGGAGTTGTGTGAAGTCAGAATGGAGGTGTGTGAAGTCACAGAATGGAAGTGTGTGAACTCAGAATGGAGGTGTGTGAAGTCACAGAATGGAGGTGTGTGAAGTCATAGAATGGAGGTGTGTGAAGTCACAGAATGGAGGTGTGTGAAGTCACAGAATGGAGGTGTGTGAAGTAAGAATGAATGTGTGTGAAATCATAGAATGGAGGTTTGTGAACTCAGAATGGAGGTGTGTGAAATAACAGAATGGAGGTGTGTGAAGTCAGAATCCAGGTGTGTGAAGTCACAGAATGGAGGTGTGTGAAGTCAAAGAGGAGGTGTGTGAATTCCGAATGGAGGTGTGTAAGTCACAGAATGGAGGTGTGTGAGGTCATAATATGGAGGTTTTTAAGTCAGAATGGAGATGTGTGAAGTCAGAGAATGGAGGTGAGTGAAGTCACAAATGGGGGGTGTGTAGTCAGAGAATGGAGGTGTGTGAAGACACAGAATGGAGGTTAGTGAAGTCACAATATAGAATTGTGTGAAGTACTAGAATTGTGGTGTCTGAAGCCCTAGAATGGAGGTGTGTGAAGTCACAGAATGCAGGTGTGTGAAGTCGCAGAATGGAGGTTGGTGAAGTTAAACTATAGGTGTGTGAAGTCATAGAATGGAGGAGTGTGAAGTCAAAGAAGAGGTGTCTGAAGTCAGAATGGAAGTGTGTGAAGTCACAGAATGGAGGTGTGTGAACTCAGAATAGAGGTGTGTGAAGTCACAGAATGGAGGTGTGTGAAGTCAAAGAGTGGAGGTGTGTGAAGTCAGAATGGAGGTGTGTGAAGTCATAGAATGGATGTTTGGGAATTCAGAATGGAGGTGTTTGAACTCAGAATGAAGGTGTGTGAAGTCACAGAATGGAGGTGTGTGAAGTCATAGAATGGCGGTTTGTGAAGTCAGAGAATGGAGGTGTGTGAAGTCACAGGTGGAGGTGTGTAAAGTCAGAATGGAGGTGTGTGAAATCATAGAATGGATGTGTGTGAAATAAGAATGGAGGTGTGTGAAGTCATAGAATGGAGGTGTGTGTGTCACAGAATGGAGGTGTGTGAAGTCATAGAATGAAGGTGTGTAAAGTCACAGAAGGTAGGTGTGTGAAGAATGCATGGGGGTGTGTGAAGTCATGGAATGGAGTTTTTTGAAGTCAGAATGGAGGTGTGTGAAGTCACGGAATGAAGGTGTTTGAAGTCACAGAATGGAGGTGTGTGAAGTCACGGAATGAAGGTGTTTGAAGTCACAGAATGGAGGTGTGTGAAGTCACAGAATGGAGGTGTGTGAAGTCAGAATGGAGATGTTGAAATCATAGAATGGAGGTGTATGAAGTCAGAATGGAGGTGTGTAAAGTCATAGAATGTAGGTGTGTGAAGTCACAGAATGGAGGTGTGTGAAGTCACAGAATGGAGGTGTGTGAAGTCACAGAGTGGAGGTGTGTGAAGTCACAGAATCGAGGTGTGTGAAGTCAGAATGGAGGTGTGTAAAGTCATAGAATGGAGGTGTGTGAAGTCACAGAATGGAGGTGTGTGAAGTCACACAATGGGGGTGTGTGAAGTCATAGAATGGAGGTGTGTGAAGTCACAGAATGGAAGTGTGTGAAGTCACAGAATGGAGGTGTGAGAAGTAAGAATGAATGTGTGTGAAATCATAGAATGGTGGTGTGTGAAGTCAGAATAGAGGTGTGTGAAGTCATAAAATGGAGGTGTGTGAAGTCACAGAATGGAGGTGTGTGAACTCAGAATGGAGGTGTGTGAAATCAAAGAATGGAGGTGTGTGAAGTCAGAATGGAGGTGTGTGAAGTCACAGAATGGAGGTGTGTGAAGTCATGAATGGAGGTGTGTGAAGTCAAAGAGGAGGTTTGTGAAGTCAGAATGGATGTGTGTGAAGTCACAGAATGGAGCTGTGTGAACACAGAATAGAGGTGTGTGAAGTCATGGAATGGAAGTGTGTGAAGTCATAGAATGGACGTGTGTGAAATCCTAGAATGGACATGTGTGAAGTCAGAATGGAGGTGTATGAACTAAGAATGCAGGTGTGTGAAGTCACAGAATGGAGGTGTGTGAAGTCAAAGAATCTAGGTTTGTGAAGTCTGAGAATGGAGGTGTGTGAAGTCACAGAATGGAGGTGTGTGAAGTCAGAATGGAGGTGTGTGAAGTCATAGAATGGATGTTTGTGAAGTAAGAATGGAGGTGTGTGAAGTCACAGTATGGAGGTGTGTGAAGTCATAGAATGCAGGTGTATGAAGTCACAGAATGGAGATGTGTGAAGTCAGAATGGAGGTGTGTGAAGACACAAAATGGAGGTGTGTGAAGTCATAATACGGAGGTTTTGAAGTCAGAATGGAGATGTGTGAAGTCAGAGAATGGAGGTGAGTGAAGTCACAAATGGGGGGTGTGTAGTCAAAGAATGGAGGTTTGTGAAGTCAGAGAATGGAGGTGTGTGAAGACAGAGAATGGAGGTTAGTGAAGTCACAGTATAGAATTGTGTGAAGTCCTAGAATTGAGGTGTGTGAATCCCTAGAATAGAGGTGTGTGAAGTCACAGAATGCAGGTGCGTGAAGTCGCAGAATGGAGGTTTGTGAAGTAAAAATATAGGTGTGTGAAGTCAGAGAATGGAGGAGTGTGAGGTCACAGAATGGAGGTGTGGGAAGTCATAGAATGGAGGTGTGTGAAGTCACAGAATGGAGGTGTGTCAAATCACAGAATGGAGGTGTGTGAAGTCAAAATTGAGGTGTGTGAAGTCATAGAATGGAGGTGTGTGAAGGCACAGAATGGAGGTGTGTGAAGTCACAGAATGGAGATTTGTGAAGTCAAAATGGAGGTGTGTGAAGTCATAGAATGGGGTTGTGTGAAGTCAGAGAATGGAGGTGTGTGAAGTCAGAATGGAGGTGTGTGAAGTCATAGAATGCAGGTGTGTGAAGTCATAGAATGGAGGTGTCTGAAGTCACATAATGAAGGTGTGTGAAGGCACAGAATGGAGATGTGTGAAGTCATAGAATGGAGGTGTGTGCAGTCAAAGACGAGGTGTGTGAAGTCAAAATGGAGATGTGTGAAGTCACAGAATTTAGGTGTTTGAAGTCACAGCATGGTGGTGTGTGAAGTCACAGAATGGAGGTGGGTGAAGTCTCAGAATGGAGGTGTGTGAAGTCATAGATTGGAGTTGTGTGAAGTCACAGAATGGAGGTGTGTGAAGTCACAGAATGGAGGTGTGTGAAGTCACAAAAGGAATTGTTTGAAGTCAAAATGGAGGTGTGTGAAGTCATAGAGTGGGGTGTGTGAAGTCACAGAATGGAGGTGTGTGAAGTCACAGAATGGACGTGTATGAAGTCACAGAATGGAGGTGTGTTAAATCATAGAATGGAGGTCTGTGAAGTCAAAATGGAGGTGTGTGCTGTCACTATGGAGGAGTATGAAGTAACAGAATGGAGGTGTGTGAAGTCATAGAATGGAGAAGTGTGAAGTCCGAATGGAGATATGTGAAGTTTGAATGGAGATGTGTGAAGTCACAAAATGAGGTGTGTGTAGTCATAGAATGGTGGTGTGTGAAGTCACAGAATGTAGCTGTGTGAAGTCATAGAATGGATCTTTGTGAAGTCAGAGAATGGAGGTGTGTGAAGTCACAGATGGAGGTGTGTAAAGTCAGAATGGAGGTGTGTGAAGTCATAGAATGGATGTTTGTGAAATAAGAATGGAGGTGTGTGAAGTCATAGAATTGAGGTGTGTGTGTCACAGAATGGAGGTGTGTGAAGTCATAGAATGGAGGTGTGTGAAGTCAGAGAGTTGAGGTGGGTGAAGTCATCGTATGGAGTTGTGTGAAGTCAGAATGGAGGTGTGTGAAGTCAGAGAATGGAGGTGAGTGAAGTCAAAAATGGGGGGTGTGTAGTCATAGAATGGAGGTTTGTGAAGTCAGAGAATGGAGTTGTGCGAAGACACAGAATGGAGGTTAGTGAAGTCACAGTATAGAATTGTGTGAAGTCCTAGAATTGAGGTGTGTGAAGTCCTAGAATGGAGGGGTGTGAAGTCACAGAATGAAGGTGTGTGAAGTCGCAGAATGGAGGTTTCTGAAGTTAAAATATTGGTGTGTGCAGTCAGAGAATTGAGGAGTGGGAAGTCATAGAATGGAAGTGTGTGAAGTCACAGAATGGAGGTGTGTCAAATCACAGAATGGACGTGTGTGAAGTCAAAATTGAGGTGTGTGAAGTCATAGAATGGAGGTGTGTGAAGTCAAAGAATCGAGGTGTTTGAAGTCACAGAATGGAGGTGTGTAATTTCCTAGAATGTGTGTGTGAAGTCACAGAATGCAGTTGTGTGAAGTCGCAGAATGGAGGTTTGTGAAGTTAAAATATAGGTGTGTGATGTCAGAGAAAGGAGGAGTGTGAAGTCACAGAATGGATGTGTGTGAAGTCTAAATGAGGTGTGTGAATTCACAGAATGGAGGTGTGTGAAGTCACCGAATGGAGGTGTGCGAAGTCACAGAATGGAGGTGTGTCAATTCAAAATGGAGGTGTGTGAAGTGGTAGAATGTGGTTTGTGAAGTCACAGAATGGAGGTGTGTGAAATCACAGAATGGAGGTGTATGAAGTCACAGAATGGAGGTGTGTGAAATCATAGAATGGAGGTTTGTGAAGTCAAAATGGAGGTGTGTGCTGTGATACTGGAGGAGTATGAAGTCACAGAATGGAGGTGTGTGAATTCATAGAATGGAGAAGTGTGAAATCCGAATGGAGTTATATGAAGTCAAAATGGAGATGTGTGAAGTCACAGAATGAAGTGTGTGAAGTCATAGAATGGAGGTGTGTGAAGTCACAGAATGGAGGTGTGTGAAGAAAGCATGGGGGTGTGTGAAGTCACGGAAGGGAGTTTTTTGAATTCAGAATGGAGGTGTGTGAAGTCACAGAATGGAGGTGTGTGAAGTCAGAATGGAGGTGTTGAAATCATAGAATGGAGGTGTGTGAAGTCAGAATGGAGGTGTGTAAAGTCATAGAATGGAGGTCTGTGAAGTCACAGAATGGAGTTGTGTGAAGTCACAGAATGGAGGTGTGTGAAGTCATAGAATGGAGGTGTGTGAAGTCAAAGAGGAGTTGTGTGAAGTCAGAATGGAGGTGTGTGAAGTCACAGAATGGAAGTGTGTGAACTCAGAATGGAGGTGTGTGAAGTCACAGAATGGAGGTGTGTGAAGTCATAGAATGGAGGTGTGTGAAGTCACAGAATGGAGGTGTGTGAAGTCACAGAATGGAGGTGTGTGAAGTAAGAATGAATGTGTGTGAAATCATAGAATGGAGGTTTGTGAACTCAGAATGGAGGTGTGTGAAATAACAGAATGGAGGTGTGTGAAGTCAGAATCCAGGTGTGTGAAGTCACAGAATGGAGGTGTGTGAAGTCAAAGAGGAGGTGTGTGAATTCCGAATGGAGGTGTGTAAGTCACAGAATGGAGGTGTGTGAGGTCATAATATGGAGGTTTTTAAGTCAGAATGGAGATGTGTGAAGTCAGAGAATGGAGGTGAGTGAAGTCACAAATGGGGGGTGTGTAGTCATAGAATGGAGGCTTGTGAAGTCAGAGAATGGAGGTGTGTGAAGACACAGAATGGAGGTTAGTGAAGTCACAATATAGAATTGTGTGAAGTACTAGAATTGTGGTGTCTGAAGCCCTAGAATGGAGGTGTGTGAAGTCACAGAATGCAGGTGTGTGAAGTCGCAGAATGGAGGTTGGTGAAGTTAAACTATAGGTGTGTGAAGTCATAGAATGGAGGAGTGTGAAGTCAAAGAAGAGGTGTCTGAAGTCAGAATGGAAGTGTGTGAAGTCACAGAATGGAGGTGTGTGAACTCAGAATAGAGGTGTGTGAAGTCACAGAATGGAGGTGTGTGAAGTCAAAGAGTGGAGGTGTGTGAAGTCAGAATGGAGGTGTGTGAAGTCATAGAATGGATGTTTGGGAATTCAGAATGGAGGTGTTTGAACTCAGAATGAAGGTGTGTGAAGTCACAGAATGGAGGTGTGTGAAGTCATAGAATGGCGGTTTGTGAAGTCAGAGAATGGAGGTGTGTGAAGTCACAGGTGGAGGTGTGTAAAGTCAGAATGGAGGTGTGTGAAATCATAGAATGGATGTGTGTGAAATAGGAATGGAGGTGTGTGAAGTCATAGAATGGAGGTGTGTGTGTCACAGAATGGAGGTGTGTGAAGTCATAGAATGAAGGTGTGTGAAGTCATAGAATGGAAGTGTGTGAATTCACAGAATGAAGGTGTGTGAACTCTGAATGGAGATGTGTGAAGTCACAGAATGTAGGTGGGTGAAGTCATAGTATGGAGTTGTGTGAAGTCAGAATGGAGGTGTGTGAAATCAGAGAATGGAGGTGAGTGAAGTCAAAAATGCGGGGTGTGTAGTCATAGAATGGAGGTTTGTGAAGTCAGAGAATGGAGGTGTGTGAAGACGCAGAATGGAGGTTAGTGAAGTAACAGTATAGAATTGTGTAAAGTCTTAGAATTGAGGGGTATGAAGTCCTAGAATGGAGGGGTGTGAAGTCACAGAATGCAGGTGTGTGAAGTCGCAGAATGGAGGTTCCTGAAGTTAAAATATTTGTGTGTGAAATCATAGAATGGAGGAGTGTGAAGTCACAGAATGGATGTGTGAAGTCAAAATGGCGGTGTGAAGTCACAGAATGGAGGTATGTGGAGTCACAGAATGGAGGTGTCAAGTCAGAGAATGGAGGTGTGTGAAGTCATAGAATGGAGGCGTGTGAAGTCAGAGAATTGCGGTGTGTGAAGTCAGAGAATGGAGGTGTGGAAGTCATAGAATGGAGGTGTGTGAAGTCACAGAATGGAGGTGTGTGAACTCAGAATGGAGGTGTGTGAAATCACAGAATGGAGGTGTGTGAAGTCAGAATGGAGGTGTGTGAAGTCACCGAATGGAGGTGTGTGAAGTCATAGAATGGATTAGTGTGAAGTCAAAGAGGAGGTGTGTGAAGTAAGAATGGAGGTGTGTGAAGTCACAGAATGGAGGTGTGTGAACTCAGTATAGAGGTTTGTGAAGTCACGGAATGGAGGTGTGTGAAGTCACAGAGTGGAGGTGTGTGAAGTAAGAATGGAGGTGTGTGAAGTCATAGAATGGATGTTTGTGAAGTAAGAATGGAGTTGTGTGAAGTCACAGAATGAAGGTGTGTGTAGTCATAGAATGGAGGATTGTGAAGTCAGAGAGTGGAGGTGTGTGAAGTCACAGAGTGGAGGTGTTTGAAGTCAGAATGGAGGTGTGTGAAGTCATAGAATGGATGTTTGTGAAGTAAGAATGGAGGTGTGTGAAGTCACAGAATGGAGGTGTGTGAAGGCACAGATGGAGGTGTGTGAACTTTGGAGGGTTCGGAAGTCACTGAATAGAGAAATGTGAAGTCATAGTATCGAGTTCTGTGAAGTCAGAATGGAGGTGTGTAAAGTCACAGAATGGACGTGTGTGAAGTCACAGAATGGAGTTGTGTGAAGTCATAGAATGCACGTGTGTGAAGTCACAGAATGGAGATGTGTGAAGTCAGAATTGAGTTGTGTGAAGACACAGAATGGAGGTGTGTGAAGTCATAATATGAAGGTTTGAAGTCAGAATGGAGGTGTGTGAAGTCACAGAATGGAGGAGAGTGAAGTCACAGAGGGGGGGTGTGTAGTCTTAGAATGGAGGTTTGTGAAGCCAGAGAATGGAGGTGTGTGAAGAGACAGAATGGAGGTTAGTGAAGTCACAGTATGTAATTGTGTGAAGTCCTAGAATGGAGGTGTGTGAAGTCCTAGAATGGGTGTGTGAATTCACAGAATGCAGTTGTGTGAAGTCGCAGAATGGAGGTTTGTGAAGTTAAAATATAGGTGTGTGATGTCAGAGAATGGAGGAGTGTGAAGTCACAGAATGGATGTATGTGAAGTCACAGAATGGAGGTGTGTGAAGTCAGAGAATTGAGGTGTGTGAAGTCCTAGAATGGAGGCGTGTGAAGTCCTAGAATGGAAGTGTGTGAAGTCAAAGAATGGAGGTGTGTGAAGTCATAGAATGGAGGTGTGTGAAGTCATAGAATGGAGGTGTGGGAAGTCACAGGATGGAAGTTTGTGAAATCACAGAATAGAGGTCTGTGAAGTCAAAATTGAGGTGTGTGAAGTCATAGAATGGAGGTGTGTGAAGTCAAAGAATCGAGGTGTTTGAAGCCACAGGATGGAGGTTTGTGAAATCACAGAATAGAGGTCTGTGAAGTCAAAATTGAGGTGTGTGAAGTCATAGAAGGGAGGTGTGTGAAGTCAAAGAATCGAGGTGTTGGAAGTCACAGAATGGAAGTGTGTGGAGTCGTAGAATGGACGTGTGTGAAGTCAGAGAATGGAGGTGTATGAAGTCAGAGAATGGAGGTGTGTGAAGTCATAAAATGGATTCGTGTGAAGTCACAGAATGGAGGTGTGTGAAGTCAGAATGGAGGTGTGTGAAGTCATAGAATGGAGGTGTGTGAAGTCATAGAATGGAGGTGTGTGAAGTCACAGAATGGAGGTGTGTGAAGTCACAGAATGGAGATGTGTGATGTCATAGAATGGAGGTGTGTGAAGTCAAAGACGAGGTGTGTGAAGTCAGAATGGAGGTGTGTGAAGTCACAGAATGGAGGTGTGTGAAGTCACAGAATGGAGGTGTGTGAAGTCAGAATGGAGGTGTTGAAATCATAAAATGGAGGTGTGTGAAGTCAGAATGGATTTGTGTAAAGTCATAGAATGGAGGTGTGTGAAGTCACAGAATGGAGGTGTGTGAAGTCACAGAATGGAGGTGTGTGAAGTCATAGAATCGAGGTGTGTGAGGTCACAGAATGGAGGTGTGTGAAGTCACAGAATGGAGGTGTGTGAAGTCACAATGGAGGTGTTGAAATCATAAAATGGAGGTCTGTGAAGTCAGAATGGATTTGTGTAAAGTCATAGAATGGAGGTGTGTGAAGTCACAGAATGGAGGTGTGGGAAGTCATAGAATGGAGGTGTGTGAAGTCACAGAATGGAGGTGTGTCAAATCACAGAATGGAGGTGTGTGAAGTCAAAATTGAGGTGTGTGAAGTCATAGAATGGAGGTGTGTGAAGTCAAAGAATCGAGGTGTATGAAGTCACAGAACAGAGGTGTGTGAAGTCCTAGAATGGGTGTGTGAAGTCAGAGAATGCAGTTATGTGAAGTCGCAGAATGGAGGTTTGTGAAGTTAAAATATAGGTGTGTGATTTCAGAGAATGGAGGAATGTGAAGTCACAGAATGGATGTGTGTGAAGTCTAAATGAGGTGTGTGAAGTCACAGAATGGAGGTGTGTGAAGTCACAGAATGGAGGTGTGTGAAGTCACAGAATGGAGGTGTGTCAATTCAAAATGGAGGTGTGTGAAGTCATAGAATGTGGTGTGTGAAGTCACAGAATGGAGGTGTGTGAAATCACAGAATGGATGTGTATGAAGTCACAGAATGGAGGTGTGTGAATTCATAGAGTGGAGGTGTGTGAAGTCAAAATGGAGGTGTGTGCTGTCATAATGGAGGAGTATGAAGTCACAGAATGGAGGTGTGTGAAGTCATAGAATGGAGAAGTGTGAAGTCCGAATGGAGGTATATGAAGTCAAAATGGAGATGTGTGAAGTCACAGAATGAAGTGTGTGAAGTCATAGAATGAAGGTGTGTGAAGTCACAGAATGGAGGTGTGTGAACTCAGAATGGAGGTGTGTGAAGTCAGAATGGAGGTGTTGAAATCATAGAATGGAGGTGTGTGAAGTCAGAATGGAGGTGTGTAAAGTCATAGAATGGAGGTGTGAGAAGTCATAGAATGGAGGTGTGTGAACTCAGAATGAATGTGTGTGAAACCATAGAATGGAGGTGGGTATAGTCAAAATGGAGGTGTGTAAAGTCATAGAATGGAGGTGTGTGAAGTCAGAATGGAGGTGTGTGAAGTAATAAAATGGAGTTTTGTGAAGTCACAGAATGGAGGTGTGTGAACTCAGAATGGAGGTGTTTGAAATCACAGAATGGAGGTGTGTGAAGTCAGAATGGAGGTGTGTGAAGTCATAGAATGGATGTTTGTGAAGTAAGAATGGAGGTGTGTGAAGTCACAGAATGGAGGTGTGTGAAGGCACAGATGGAGGTGTGTGAACTTTGGAGGGTTCGGAAGTCACTGAATGGAGAAGTGTGAAGTCATGGTATCGAGTTCTGTGAAGTCAGAATGGAGGTGTGTAAAGTCACAGAATGGACGTGTGTGAAGTCACAGAATGGAGTTGTGTGAAGTCATAGAATGCACGTGTGTGAAGTCACAGAATGGAGATGTGTGAAGTCAGAATGGACGTGTGTGAAGTCACAGAATGGAGGAGAGTGAAGTCACAGAGGAGGGGGGTGTGTAGTCTTAGAATGGAGGTTTGTGAAGCCAGAGAATGGAGGTGTGTGAAGAGACAGAATGGAGGTTAGTGAAGTCACAGTATGTAATTGTGTGAAGTCCTAGAATGGAGGTGTGTGAAGTCCTAGAATGGGTGTGTGAAGTCACAGAATGCAGTTGTGTGAAGTCGCAGAATGGAGGTTTGTGAAGTTAAAATATAGGTGTGTGATGTCAGAGAATGGAGGAGTGTGAAGTCACAGAATGGATGTGTGTGAAGTCACAGAATGGAGGTGTGTGAAGTCAGAAAATTGAGGTGTGTGAAGTCCTAGAATGGAGGCGTGTGAAGTCCTAGAATGGAAGTGTGTGAAGTCAAAGAATGGAGGTGTGTGAAGTCATAGAATGGAGGTGTGTGAAGTCATAGAATGGAGGTGTGGGAAGTCACAGGATGGAAGTTTGTGAAATCACAGAATAGAGGTCTGTGAAGTCAAAATTGAGGTGTGTGAAGTCATAGAATGGAGGTGTGTGAAGTCAAAGAATCGAGGTGTTTGAAGCCACAGGATGGAGGTTTGTGAAATCACAGAATAGAGGTCTGTGAAGTCAAAATTGAGGTGTGTGAAGTCATAGAATGGAGGTGTGTGAAGTCAAAGAATCGAGGTGTTGGAAGTCACAGAATGGAAGTGTGTGGAATCGTAGAATGGACGTGTGTGAAGTCAGAGAATGGAGGTGTATGAAGTCAGAGAATGGAGGTGTGTGAAGTCATAAAATGGATTCGTGTGAAGTCACAGAATGGAGGTGTGTGAAGTCAGAATGGAGGTGTGTGAAGTCATAGAATGGAGGTGTGTGAAGTCATAGAATGGAGGTGTGTGAAGTCACAGAATGGAGGTGTGTGAAGTCACAGAATGGAGATGTGTGATGTCATAGAATGGAGGTGTGTGAAGTCAAAGACGAGGTGTGTGAAGTCAGAATGGAGGTGTGTGAAGTCACAGAATGGAGGTGTGTGAAGTCACAGAATGGAGGTGTGTGAAGTCACAGAATGGAGGTGTGTGAAGTCAGAATGGAGGTGTTGAAATCATAAAATGGAGGTGTGTGAAGTCAGAATGGATTTGTGTAAAGTCATAGAATGGAGGTGTTTGAAGTCACAGAATGGAGGTGTGTGAAGTCACAGAATGGAGGTGTGTGAAGTCACAATGGAGGTGTTGAAATCATAAAATGGAGGTCTGTGAAGTCAGAATGGATTTGTGTAAAGTCATAGAATGGAGGTGTGTGAAGTCACAGAATGGAGGTGTGTGAAGTCACAGAATGGAGGTGTGTGAAGTCATAGAATCGAGGTGTGTGAGGTCACAGAATGGAGGTGTGTGAAGTCACAGAATGGAGGTGTGTGAAGTCACAGCTGGACGTGTGTAAAGTCAGAATGGAGGTGTGTGAAACCATAGAATGGATGTGTGTGAAATAAGAATGGAGGTGTGTGAAGTCATAGAATGGAGGTGTGTGAAGTCATAGAATGGAAGTGTGTGAATTCACAGAATGAAGGTGTGTGAACTCTGAATGGAGATGTGTGAAGTCACAGAATGTAGGTGGGTGAAGTCATAGTATGGAGTTGTGTGAAGTCAGAATGGAGGTGTGTGAAATCAGAGAATGGAGGTGAGTGAAGTCACAAATGCGGAGTCTGTAGTCATAGAATGGAGGTTTGTGAAGTCAGAGTATGGAGGTGTGTGAAGACGCAGAATGGAGGTTAGTGAAGTCACAGTATAGAATTGTGTGAAGTCCTAGAATTGAGGTGTGTGAAGTCCTAGAATGGAGGGGTGTGAAGTCACAGAATGCAGGTGTGTGAAGTCGCAGAATGGAGGTTTCTAAAGTTAAAATATTTGTGTGTGAAGTCAGAGAATGGAGGAGTCTGAAGTCACAGAATGGATGTGTGAAGTCAAAATGGTGGTGTGTGAAGTCACAGAATGGAGGTATCTGGAGTCACAGAATGGAGGTGTGAAGTAGACAATGGAGGTGTGTGAAGTCATAGAATGGAGGCGTGTGAAGTCAGAGAATTGCGGTGTGTGAAGTCAGAGAATGGAGGTGTGGAAGTCATAGAATGGAGGTGTGTGAAGTCACAGAATGGAGGTGTGGGAAGTCATAGAATGGAGGTGTGTGAAGTCACAGAATGGAGGTGTGTCAAATCACAGAATGGAGGTGTGTGAAGTCAAAATTGAGGTGTGTGAAGTCATAGAATGGAGGTGTGTGAAGTCAAAGAATCGAGGTGTATGAAGTCACAGAACAGAGGTGTGTGAAGTCCTAGAATGGGTGTGTGAAGTCACAGAATGCAGTTATGTGAAGTCGCAGAAAGGAGGTTTGTGAAGTTAAAATATAGGTGTGTGATTTCAGAGAATGGAGGAATGTGAAGTCACAGAATGGATGTGTGTGAAGTCTAAATGAGGTGTGTGAAGTCACAGAATGGAGGTGTGTGAAGTCACAGAATGGAGGTGTGTGAAGTCACAGAATGGAGGTGTGTCAATTCAAAATGGAGGTGTGTGAAGCCATAGAATGTGGTGTGTGAAGTCACAGAATGGAGGTGTGTGAAATCACAGAATGGAGGTGTATGAAGTCACAGAATGGAGGTGTGTGAATTCATAGAGTGGAGGTGTGTGAAGTCAAAATGGAGGTGTGTGCTCTCATAATGGAGGAGTATGAAGTCACAGAATGGAGGTGTGTGAAGTCATAGAATGGAGAAGTGTGAAGTCCGAATGGAGGTATATGAAGTCAAAATGGAGATGTGTGAAGTCACAGAATGAAGTGTGTGAAGTCATAGAATGAAGGTGTGTGAAGTCACAGAATGGAGGTGTGTGAACTCAGAATGGAGGTGTGTGAAGTCAGAATGGAGGTGTTGAAATCATAGAATGGAGGTGTGTGAAGTCAGAATGGAGGTGTGTAAAGTCATAGAATGGAGGTGTGAGAAGTCATAGAATGGAGGTGTGTGAACTCAGAATGAATGTGTGTGAAACCATAGAATGGAGGTGGGTAAAGTCAAAATGGAGGTGTGTAAAGTCATAGAATGGAGGTGTGTGAAGTCAGAATGGAGGTGTGTGAAGTCATAAAATGGAGGTTTGTGAAGTCACAGAATGGAGGTGTGTGAACTCAGAATGGAGGTGTTTGAAATCACAGAATGGAGGTGTGTGAAGTCAGAATGGAGGTGTGTGAAGTCACCGAATGGAGGTGTGTGAAGTCACAGAATGGAGGAGACTGAAGTCAAAGAGGAGGTGTGTGAAGTCAGAATGGAGGTGTGTGAAGTCACAGAATTGAGGTGTGTGAACTCAGAATAGAGGTGTGTGAAGTCACGGAATGGAGGTGTTTGAAGTCACAGAGTGGAGGTGTGTGAAGTAAGAATGGGGGTGTGTGAAGTCATAGAATGGATGTTATTGAATTCAGAATGGAGTTGTTTGAACTCAGAATGGAGGTGTGTGAAGTCACAGAATGGAGGTGTGTGTAGTCATAGAATGGAGGTTTGTGAAGTCAGAGATTGGAGTTGTGTGAAGTCACACAGTGGAGGTGTGTGAAGTCAGAATGGAGGTGTGTGAAGTCATAGAATGGATGTTTGTGAAGTAAGAATGGAGGTGTGTGAAGTCATAGAATGGAGGTGTGTGAAGTCACAGAATGGAGGTGTGTGATGTCATAGAGTGGAGGTGTGTGAAGTCGGAATGGAGGTGTGTGAAGTCATAGAATGGATGTTTGTGAAGTAAGAATGGAGGTGTGTGAAGTGATAGAATGGCGGTGTGTGAAGTCATAGAAAGGAGGTGTGAATTCACAGAATGGAGGTGTGTGAACTTTGGAGGTGTGGGAAGTCACTGAATGGAGATGTGTGAAGTCATAGTATCGAGTTCTGTGAAGTCAGAATGGAGTTGTGTGAAGTCATGGAATGGACGTGTGTGAAGTCACAGAATGGAGTTGTGTGAAGTCATAGAATGCAGGTTTGTGAAGTCAAAGAATGGAGATGTGTGAAGTCAGAATGGAGGTGTGTGAAGACGCAGAATGGAGGTGTGTGAAGTCATAATATGAAGGTTTGAAGTCAGAATGGAGGTGTGTGAAGTCACAGAATGGAGGTGTGTGAAGTCAGAGAATGGAGGTGTATGAAGTCAGAGAATGGAGGTGTGTGAAGTCATAAAATGGATTCGTGTGAAGTCACAAAATGGAGGTGTGTGAAGTCAGAATGGAGGTGTGTGAAGTCATAGAATGGAGGTGTGTGAAGTCATAGAACGGAGGTGTGTGAAGTCACAGAATGGAGGTGTGTGAAGTCACAGAATGGAGATGTGTGATGTCATAGAATGGAGGTGTGTGAAGTCAAAGACGAGGTGTGTGAAGTCAGAATGGAGGTGTGTGAAGTCACAGAATGGAGGTGTGTGAAGTCACAGAATGGAGGTGTGTGAAGTCACAGAATGGAGAAGTGTGAAGTCCGAATGGAGGTATATGAAGTCAGAATGGAAGTGTGTGAAGTTATGGAATGAAGGTGTTTGAAGTCACAGAATGGAGGTGTGTGAAGTCACAGAATGGAGGTGTGTGAAGTCAGAATGGAGGTGTTGAAATCATAAAATGGAGGTGTGTGAAGTCAGAATGGATTTGTGTAAAGTCATAGAATGGAGGCGTGTGAAGTCACAGAATGGAGGTGTGTGAAGTCACAGAATGGAGGTGTGTGAAGTCATAGAATCGAGGTGTGTGAGGTCACAGAATGGAGGTGTGTGAAGTCACAGAATGGAGGTGTGTGAAGTCACAATGGAGGTGTTGAAATCATAAAATGGAGGTCTGTGAAGTCAGAATGGATTTGTGTAAAGTCATAGAATGGAGGTGTGTGAAGTCACAGAATGGAGGTGTGTGAAGTCACAGAATGGAGGTGTGTGAAGTCATAGAATCGAGGTGTGTGAGGTCACAGAATGGAGGTGTGTGAAGTCACAGAATGGAGGTGTGTGAAGTCACAGGTGGAGGTGTGTAAAGTCAGAATGGAGGTGTGTGAAATCATAGAATGGATGTTTGTGAAATAAGAATGGAGGTGTGTGAAGTCATAGAATGGATGTGTGTGTGTCACAGAATGGAGGTGTGTGAAGTCATAGAATGGAGGTGTGTGAAGTCATAGAATGGAAGTGTGTGAATTCACAGAATGAAGGTGTGTGAACTCTGAATGGAGATGTGTGAAGTCACAGAATGTAGGTGGGTGAAGTCATAGTATGGAGTTGTGTGAAGTCAGAATGGAGGTGTGTGAAATCAGAGAATGGAGGTGTGTGAAGACGCAGAATGGAGGTTAGTGAAGTCACAGTATAGAATTGTGTGAAGTCCTAGAATTGAGGTGTGTGAAGTCCTAGAATGGAGGGGTGTGAAGTCACAGAATGCAGGTGTGTGAAGTCGCAGAATGGAGGTTTCTAAAGTTAAAATATTTGTGTGTGAAGTCAGAGAATGGAGGAGTGTGAAGTCACAGAATGGATGTGTGAAGTCAAAATGGCGGTGTGTGAAGTCACAGAATGGAGGTATGTGGAGTCACAGAATGGAGGTGTGAAGTCAGAGAATGGAGGTGTGTGAAGTCATAGAATGGAGGCCTGTGAAGTCAGAGAATTGCGGTGTGTGAAGTCAGAGAATGGAGGAGTGGAAGTCATAGAATGGAGGTGTGTGAAGTCACAGAATGGAGGTGTGGGAAGTCATAGAATGGAGGTGTGTGAAGTCACAGAATGGAGGTGTGTCAAATCACAGAATGGAGGTGTGTGAAGTCAAAATTGAGGTGTGTGAAGTCATAGAATGGAGGTGTGTGAAGTCAAAGAATCGATGTGTATGAAGTCACAGAACAGAGGTGTGTGAAGTCCTAGAATGGGTGTGTGAAGTCACAGAATGCAGTTATGTGAAGTCGCAGAATGGAGGTTTGTGAAGTTAAAATATACGTGTGTGATTTCAGAGAATGGAGGAATGTGAAGTCACAGAATGGATGTGTGTGAAGTCTAAATGAGGTGTGTGAAGTCACAGAATGGAGGTGTGTGAAGTCACAGAATGGAGGTGTGTGAAGTCACAGAATGGAGGTGTGTCAATTCAAAATGGAGGTGTGTGAAGTCATAGAATGTGGTGTGTGAAGTCACAGAATGGAGGTGTGTGAAATCACAGAATGGATGTGTATGAAGTCACAGAATGGAGGTGTGTGAATTCATAGAGTGGAGGTGTGTGAAGTCAAAATGGAGGTGTGTGCTGTCATAATGGAGGAGTATGAAGTCACAGAATGGAGGTGTGTGAAGTCATAGAATGGAGAAGTGTGAAGTCCGAATGGAGGTGTATGAAGTCAAAATGGAGATGTGTGAAGTCACAGAATGAAGTGTGTGAAGTCATAGAATGAAGGTGTGTGAAGTCACAGAATGGAGGTGTGTGAACTCAGAATGGAGGTGTGTGAAGTCAGAATGGAGGTGTTGAAATCATAGAATGGAGGTGTGTGGAGTCAGAATGGAGGTGTGTAAAGTCATAGAATGGAGGTGTGAGAAGTCATAGAATGGAGGTGTGTGAACTCAGAATGAATGTGTGTGAAACCATAGAATGGAGGTGGGTAAAGTCAAAATGGAGGTGTGTAAAGTCATAGAATGGAGGTGTGTGAAGTCAGAATGGAGGTGTGTGAAGTCATAAAATGGAGGTTTGTGAAGTCACAGAATGGAGGTGTGTGAACTCAGAATGGAGGTGTTTGAAATCACAGAATGGAGGTGTGTGAAGTCAGAATGGAGGTGTGTGAAGTCACCGAATGGAGGTGTGTGAAGTCATAGAATGGAGGAGACTGAAGTCAAAGAGGAGGTGTGTGAAGTCAGAGAATGGAGGTTTGTGAAGTCATAAAATGGATTCGTGTGAAGTCACAGAATGGAGGTGTGTGAAGGCATAGAATGGAGGTGTGTGAAGTCACAGAATGGAAGTGTGTGAAGTCACAGAATGGAAATGTGTGAAGTCAAAATGCAGGTGTTTGAGGTCATAGTAGGAAGCTGTGTGAAGTCACAGAATGGAGGTGTGTGAAGTCAGAATGGAGGTGTGTGAAGTCATAGAATGGAGGTGTGTGAAGTCACAGAATGGAGGTGTGTGAAGTCACAGAATGGAGATGTGTGATGTCATAGAATGGAGGTGTGTGAAGTCAAAGACGAGGTGTGTGAAGTCAGAATGGAGGTGTGTGAAGTCACAGAATGGAGGTGTGTGAAGAATGCATGGGGGTGTGTGAAGTCATGGAATGGAGGTGTGTGAAGTCACAGAGTGGAGGTGTGTGAAGTCAGAATGGAGGTGTGTGAAGTCATAGAATGGATGTTTGTGAATTCAGAATGGAGGTGTTTGAACTCAGAATGGAGGTGTGTGAAGTCACAGAATGGAGGTGTGTGAAGTCACAGAGTGGAGCTGTGTGAAGTCAGAATGGAGGTGTGTGAAGTCATAGAATGGATGTTTGTGAAGTAAGAATGGAGGTGTGTAGTCATAGAATGGAGGTGTGTGAAGGCAGAGAATGGAGGTGTGTGATGTCATAGAGTGGAGGTGTGTGAAGTCGGAGTGGAGGTGTGTGAAGTCATAGAATGGATGTTTGTGAAGTAAGAATGGAGGTGTGTGAAGTGATAGAATGGCGGTGTGTGAAGTCATAGAAAAGAGGTGTGTGAAGTCACAGAATGGAGGTGTGTGAACTTTGGAGGTGTGGGAAGTCACTGAATGGAGATGTGTGAAGTCATCGTATCGAGTTCTGTGAAGTCAGAATGGAGGTGTGTGAAGTCTCAGAATGGACGTGTATGAAGTCACAGAATGGAGTTTTGTGAGGTCATAGAATGCAGGTGTGTGAAGTCACAGAATGGAGATGTGTGAAGTCAGAATGGAGGTGTGTGAAGACACAGAATGGAGGTGTGTGAAGTCATAATATGAAGGTTTGAAGTCAGAATGGAGGTGTGTGAAGTCACAGAATGGAGGTGAGTGAAGTCACAGAGGTGGGGTGTGTAGTCATAGAATGGATGTTTGTGAAGTAAGAATGGAGGTGTGTGAAATCATAGAATGGCAGTGTGTGAAGTCATAGAAAGGACGTGTGTGAAGTCACAAAATGGAGGTGTGTGAACTTTGGAGGTGTTTGAAATCACCGAATGGAGGTGTGTGAAGTCATAGTATGGAGTTCTCTGAAGTCAGAATGGAGGTGTGTGAAGTCACAGAATAGACGTGTGTGAAGTCACAGAATGGAGATGTGTGACGTCATAAAATGCAGGTGTGTGAAGTCACAGAATTTAGATGTGTGAAGTCAGAATTGAGGTGTGTGAAGTCACAGAATGGAGGTGAGTGTAGTCACAGAGGGGGGGTGTGTAGTCATAGAATAGAGGTTTGAGAAGTCAGAGAATGGAGGTGTGTGAAGACACAGAAAGGAGGTGAGTGAAGTCACAGTATGGAATTGTGTGAAGTCCTAGAATGGAGTTGTGTGAAGTCCTAGAATCGAGGTGTGACGTCACAGAATTCAGGTGTGTGAAGTCACAGAATTGAGATTTGTGAAGGTAAAATGGATGTGTGTTAAGTCACAGAACGGAGATGTGTGAAGTCACAGAATGGTGGTGTGTGACATCATAGAATGGAGGTGTGTGAAGTCACAGAATGGACGTGTGTGAAGTCACGGAATGGAAGTGTGTGACGTCACAGAGTGGAGGTGTGTGAAGTCAGAATGGAGGTGTGTGAAGTCATAGAATGGATGTTTGTGAAATCAGAATGGAGGTGTTTGAACTCAGAATAGAGGTGTGTGAAGTCACAGTATGGAGGTGTTTGTAGTCATAGAATGGAGGTGTGTGAAGTCACAGAATGGAGGTGTGTGAAATCATAGAATGGTGGTGTGTGAAGTCACAGAATGGAGGTGTGTGAAGTCACAGAATGGAGGTGTGTGAATTCATAGAATGGAGGTGTGTGAAGTCAAAATGGAGGTGTGTGTTGACACAATGGAGGAGTGTGAAGTTCCAGAATGGAGGTGTGTGAAGTCATAGCATGGAGGAGTGTGAAGTCCGAATGGAAGTATATGAAGTCAGGATGGAGATGTGTGAAGTGTCAGAATGAGATGTGTGACGTCATAGAATGGAGGTGTGTGAAGTCAAAATAGAGGTGTGTGAAGTCATACAATGGACGTGTGTGAGGTCACAGAATGCAGGTTTGTGAAGTCAGATTGTAGGTGTGTGAAGTCATAGAATGGAGGTGTGTGAAGTCACAGAATGGAGGTGTATGAAGTCACAGATTGGAGGTGTTTGAAATCATAGAATGGAGGTGTGTGAAGTCAAAATGGAGGTGTGTGCTGTCACAATGGAGGAGCATGAAGTCACAGAATTGAGGTGTGTGAAGTCACAGAATGAGGTGTGTGAAGTCATAGAATGGAGGTTTGTGCAGTCACAGAATGGAGTTGTCTGAAGAAATAGAATGGAGGTGTGTGTATTCAGAATGGAGGTGTGTGAAGTCATAGATTGGACGTGTGTGAGGTCACAGAATGGAGGTGTGTGAAGTCAGATTGGAGGTGTGTGAAGTCATAGAATGGAGGTGTGTGAAGTCAGAATGTAGGTGTGTGAAGTCACAGAATGGAGGTGTGTGAAGTCACAGAACGGAGGTGTGTGAAGTCACAGAATGGAGGTGTGTGAAGTCAAAGAGGATGTGTGTGAAGTCATAATGGAGGTGTGTGAATTCAGAGAATGGAGGTGTGTGAACTCAGAATGGAGGTGTGTGAAGTCACAGAATTGAGGTGTGTGAACTCAGAATGGAGGTATGTGAAGTCACAGAATGGAGGTGTATGAAGTCACAGAATGGAGGTGTGTGAAGTCATAGAATGGAGATGTGTGACGTCACAATGGAGGTGTGTGAAGTCACGGAATAGAGGTGTGTGAAGTCTGAATGGAGGTGTGTGAAGTCAAAGACGAGGTTTGTGAAGTCAAAATGGAGGTGTGTGAAGTCACAGAATGGACGTGTGTGAGGTCACAGAACGGAGGTGTGTGATGTCAGATTGTAGGTGTGTGAAGTCATAGAATGGAGGTGTGTGAAGTCACAGAATGGAGGTGTATGAAGTCACAGATTGGAGGTGTGTGAAATCATAGAATGGAGGTGTGTGAAGTCAAAATGGAGGTGTGTGCTGTCACAATGTAGGAGCATGAAGTCACAGAATTGAGGTGTGTGAAGTCACAGAATGAGGTGTGTGAAGTCATACAATGGAGGTGTGTGCAGTCACAGAATGGAGTTGTCTGAAGTCATAGAATGGAGGTGTGTGTATTCAGAATGGAGGTGTGTGAAGAGAGAATGGGGGTGTGTGAAGTCATGGAATGGAGGTGTTTGAAGTCATAGAATGGAGGTGTGTGAAGTCATACAGTGGAGGTGTGTGAAGTCATAGAATGGAGGTGAGTGAAGTCATAGAAAGGAGGTGTGTGGAGTCACAGCTTGTAGGTGTGTGAAGTCACAAAAAGGAGATATGTGAAGTCATATTATGGAGGTGTGTGAAGTCACAGAATGGAGGTGTGTGAAGTCAAAATGGAGGTGTGTGAAGTCATAGAATGGTCGTGTGTGAATTCATAGAATGGAGGTCTGTGAAGTCATAGAATGGAGGTGTGTGAAATCATAGAATGGAGGTTTGTGAAGTCACAGAATAGAGGTGTGTGAAGTCATAGAATGGAGGTGTGTCAAGTCAGAGAACGGAGGTGTGTGAAGTCAGAATGGGGGTGTGTGAAGTCACAATGGAGGTGTGTAAAGTCATAGAATGGAGGTGTGTGAAGTCAAAGAATGGATGTGTGTGAAGTCCGAATGGAGGTGTGAGAAGTCATAGAATGGACGTGTGTGAAGTCAAAATGGAGGTGTGTGAAGTCATAGAATGGAGGTGTATAAAGGCATAGAATGGAGGTGTGTGAAGTCAAAGAATGGAGGTGTATGAAGTCAGAGAATTTAGGTGTGTGAATTCAGAATGGAGGTTTGTGAAGTCTTGGAATGGAGGTGTGTGAAAACATAGAATGGTAGTGTGTGAAATCTCAGAATGGAGGTGTGTGAAGTCACAGAATGGAGGTGTGTGAAGTCATAGAATTGAGGTGTGTGAAGTCACAGAATGGAGGTGTGTGAAGTCATAGAATAGAGGTGTGTGAAGTCACAGAATGGAGGTGTGTGAAGTCACAGAATGGAGGTGTGTGAAATCATAGACTGGAGGTGTGTGAAGTCACAAAATGGAGGTGTGTGAAGTCACAGAATGGAGATGTGTGAATTCATAGAATGGAGGTGTGTGAAGTCAAAATGGAGGTGTGTGATTGCGGCGAGCTCCTCGACCAGTGAGGAAGAACGACCACCACACGAGGATTCTTCTCAAATCATACTTTATCAGAGAGCTTTTGATTGAAGGGCAAGCAGGAAGCGAAAAAGGGCTTGGGCATCAAAAGCAGCAGCTTATATAGGGAACAGGAACACGGATCGCTCCACCATTGGCTGCCGCCCTACAGCCACAACGAGTTGCCGCGGCATTGGCCAGGGATCATCATGTGACTCACGCATGCGCATAACTTAGGACACGTAGTCGAGCACCGCATTGCCTTATGTGAAGTCGTTTACCTCTAAGGAGTCAGGAAACGGGCGCCATCTAATGGCGTTTGTCCCGGCTCCCTACAGCTCCCCCTTCTTGTTTTGAGCATCAGGCAAGAGTAGGGGTCTGTTCTCTGAAGAGGATAAGGACAATGCAAGGCCTCCTCTCCAGGCTCTTTCCCAGAGGGTGACCTGCCAGTCCGATGCCCTTTTTTCAGAGGTGGGAAATTTTGGCATCTACCCACATGCAAACAGACGTGCTCTTCTCGAGAAAAGGCATCTCCCTTTTCCCAAGTGCAGTGCATACGCCTCGCATCCTGTTTGCTCCAGATCTTAAGCTGCATACCTGTCCCTGTGCAATGGGATCTTGTCCCCCGGGGTGCAAAGGCTATGCAGAAAAATAGGCTCAATTGCCCTTTAAGGCTGAAAGCCATATTTGGGGTGAGGATCCAACTTCCAAGGCGGCTAATGCTTGCGAAAATCACTACCTTATCCCTCTGTCCTTTTCTTTCCAAGCATACTTAACCAAACTTGGGGGGAGTCATGCATTTCTAATGCTGCAAAAGCCTGTTTTATAATAGCATTATCTCCTTTTCGTTTATAACTCATTTTACATAGCATCCAATACAAAATCCCCAACCCACACATCATTAATCCCAATAAGGCTAAACTTCCAGCCCATTCTTTTACCCAGGAGGACGCCTGTAATATCCAATCAGTAATTTTCCTGAAAAGGGGCCACATTTACAATCATAATTTCATATCTCAATTGGCTTGTAAGGTTTTCAAAATCATGTGACCATTGTCCAGTTAACATTTGACCTAATTGCCTTGATAAATTAACGGTAAAGACATAATTGTCCAACTGTCTGTCCATGGGAAGAACTGCAATGATGAATTGGTCGTGAAAAGATACCGGAAACCACGAGCGTCATGCTTCACAGGCATCGGTATTGGAAAGATCTTCATCAGCGCCCACAAAATCCTCTCCTGGGCCATCACTGGATCTGCTAGTATTACCACCAACATGAGAATGATCTTCATCGTCAGTGCCTTTCTCGGGTTCTCCTTCCACCTTTCGCGTCAATCGCAATGGGACCCAAAGCGGTGTTTCCTGCTCCTGTGGAAAAACACAAACAGCTCCCCTGGATCTCCTTACTACGGGATCCGGTCCGCACCAATTATTTGTAATAACATCCTTCCATTTAACCATCTCAGTTATAATGTTTGGGTTTTGGGCAGCATGTCTATCTGCTGCTGACTTATCATCACTGTTTAAAATTAAAAAATTTAAAGTAAAAAGTGCAAGGGAAAGTCTTTCCCTGGGAGATGCTCCTTCCGCAATTCCCCCTTTCTGTTTTTGAAGTATTTCTTTTAATTTTTTGTTGGTTCTTTCCACAATTCCTTGTCCTTGCGGATTGTATGGTAACCCTGTTGTATGGGCTACTTGCATTTGTGCACAAAAGGCGCGGAAACCATGAGAAGTATAGGCAGGGCCATTATCAGTTTTTAAGTGAAGGGGTTTTCCCCAGGCCGCCCAGGCTTCTAAACAATGTACTTTTACATGGGAAACCTTTTCTCCTGCCAAGGGTGTGGCATGTACTATGCCAGAATAGGTATCCACTGAGACATGTAAATATTTTAATTTTCCAAATTCCGCTAAATGAGTAACATCCATTTGCCATAGGGCATTTGGTTTTAAGCCTCTAGGGTTTATCCCCACATTAGGAGAGGGGAGAAAAATCACACAAGACTGACAGGCTTTAACAATATTTCGTGCCTCATGTCTGGTTATATTAAATTTTATTCTAAGAGTATTAGCAGGTACATGATATACCTGATGAAAAGTTTTTGCTGATTCTACAGAATCAATAGCTGTCAAAACCATGGCCCTAGTTGCCTGATCTACCTGGGCATTAGCCTTAGCCATGGGACCTGGCAACAAGGTATGAGCTCTCATGTGCCCTATATAAAAGGGATTCTTTCTTGCCAAAATAAGGGATTGAATCTGTAATAATATGTTAGAAACCATGCTGGCCTGCCTAATTGAGGCGGCGACTTCAAGAGAATTAACAGCATTAACAACATATTGTGAATCAGAAAAAAGATTAAAGGGCTCTTCAAATCTTTTAAACACCTCTAGAACCACCAGGCACTCCGTGACCTGGGGAACATCCGGTCGAAAATATAACACGACTGGATTTTGACCTTCCACCACAAAGGCACCCTGGCCAGTTTTTGACCCATCAGTATAAATAGTCAAGGCTGTAGCCAAAGGCTTCTTAGAGGTAATAATAGGAAAATAAACCAAATTTCTCTCTACAAAGGCAAGCAGGGGATGCTTGGGATAATGGTTATCAATAATATTGGGAAAGGCACATAATAAAATCGCCCATATATCCACAGTGGCAGCCAAAGTTTCCATCTGATTCCTGGTATAGGGAATAATTAATTTATCAGGTATTTTAGCAAAATGCATCAAACAATACCTTAGGCCTTGAGTTGCAACAAGCTCAGGAAAATATTGAACAGTTCTTGCTCCAAGAGAATTACCATGAAGCCACCACAGAGGGCCATCCTGCCATAAGACCCCTGTAGGATAATTCTTTGTCTTTAAAATACACAACATAAGTAATTGATCTGGATTATAACGACACACTTGAGCCTATAACTGGCCGTAACTCCATAATTATGTACTGCCTCCATCAAATCCTTTAACTGTTTATAGGAGACTGGTTCAAAGGTCCTCTCCTGGGTAACTGGATTCTCAAAAACTGGGAACGCAGCCGCCAGGCGGGACCATGTGCTTTCTTTTATGAAATGACTTTTTCCCGCCGCCACAGGATAGGGCGGGGGCGCAGAGGGCATGGCTCTCTCTTGCTTATCTCCTTTAGACACTCCGGCCAGAAGAGGTCGCTGAACTCCATACCTTCCCTCCTCATACCTAGCATCCGCCTTCTCCAAGCCTTTTTTCCCTCTTTCGGGTCCTGTTCCTCATCTGAATTGTTAGTCACTTCCTCATCTGAGCTGTTTAATTCCTCATTTGAATCGTTTAGCTCCTCATCTCTAGACTCCCTTATTTGTAAATGTTGAAATCTGCCCAGATCCAGGTAAGACTGCCCTGGGGGCGGCTCCATTGTTCTTATGCCTTGGTCCTCCTTATCTCCCTCCTGCCCAGTATCTTGAAAGGGTGCGTCCACCCTCTGTTCTTTGACATAAAGTCTCCCTTTTTATTTTCTTTCCCTTTTCTTTTTGGCCTACCCTTTTCCTCCCCATTTGATTCTGCCTCGGAGAGACTATCCTGGTGCTTCCTCAATGTCCTACTGGCTCTCTTAACAATCTGTGAGTTGCCGCAACGCAGACAAATGCAACAAAAACACACCAGCAGCAAGCAAGGAAGGACAACAGCAAGCACCCAGAATTGTACCCAAAGAAACAGCATATCTGGGGACCTCAGCTGATCAGGCTGATACTTACCGACGTCTCCTCTCCGTATGTTGAGTTCTGAATCCTCCTCGGCCTTTTCGCTTGTCGTCCTGTCTTGCCAAGGTCCCGGGTTTTCGGCACCAGTTGCGGCGAGCTCCTCGACCAGCAAGGAAGAACGACCACCACACGAGGATTCTTCTCAAATCATACTTTATCGGAGAGCTTTTGATTGAAGGGGGAGCAGGAAGCGAAAAAGGGCTTGGGCATCAAAAGCAGCAGCTTATATAGGGAACAGGAACACGGATCGCTCCACCATTGGCTGCCGCCCTACAGCCACAACGAGGTGCCGCGGCATTGGCCAGGGATCATCATGTGACTCACGCATGCGCATAACTTAGGACACGTAGTCGAGCACCGCATTGCCTTATATGAAGTCGTTTACCTCTAAGGAGTCAGGAAACGGGCGCCATCTAATGGCGTTTGTCCCGGCTCCCTACATGTGATATCACAATGGAGGAGGGTGAAGTCACAGAATGGAGGTGTGTGAAGTCATAGCATGGAGGAGTGTGAAGTCCGAATGGAAGTATATGAAGTCAGGATGGAGATGTGTGAAGTGTCAGAATGAGATTTGTGACGTCATAGAATGGAGGTGTGTGAAGTCAAAATGGAGGTGTGTGAAGTCATAGAATGGACGTGTGTGAGGTCACAGAATGAAGGTGTGTGAATTCAGATTGGAGGTGTGTGAAGTCATAGAATGGAGGTGTGTGAAGTCAGAATGTAGGTGTGTGAAGTCACAGAATGGAGGTGTGCGAAGTAACAGTACGGAGGTGTGTGAAGTCACAGAATGGAAGTGTGTGAAGTCATAGAATGGAGGAGTGTGAAGTCAAAGAGGAGGTGTGTGAAGTCATAATGGAGGTGTGTGAAGTCAGAGAATGGAGGAGTGTGAACTCAGAATGGAGGTGTGTGAAGTCACAGAATGAGGTGTGTGAACTCAGAATGGAGGTATGTGAAGTCACAGAATGGAGGTGTATGAAGTCACAGAATGGAGGTGTGTGAAGTCATAGAATGGAGATGTGTGACGTCACAATGGAGGTGTGTGAAGTCACAGAATAGAGGTGTGTCAAGTCTGAATGGAAGTGTGTGTAGTCAAAGACGAGGTTTGTGAAGTCAAAATGGAGGTGTGTGAAGTCACAGAATGGAGGTGTGTGAAGTCACAGAATGGAGGTGTGTGAAGTCACAAAACAGAGGTGTGTGAAGTCACAGAACGGAGGTGTGTGAAGTCACAGGATGGAGGTTTGTGAAGTAAAAATGGAGGTGTGTGAAGTCATAGAATGGGGTGTGTGAAGTCACAGAAGGGAGGTGTGTGAAGTCACAGAATGGAGGTGTGCGAAGTCAAAATGGAAGTGTGTGAAGTCATAGAATGGGGTGTGTGAAATCACAGAATGGAGGTGTGTGAAGTCACAGAATGGAGGTGTATGAAGTCACAGATTGGAGGTATGTGAAATCATAGAATGGAGCTGTGTGAAGTCAAAATGGAGGTGTGCTGTCACAATGGACGAGCATGAAGTTACATAATTGAGGTGTGAGAAGTCACAGAATGAGGTGTGTGAAGTCATAGAATGGAGGTTGTGCAGTCACAGAATGGAGGTGTCTGAAGTCATAGAATGGAGATGGGTTTATTCAGAATGGAGGTGTGTGAAGAGAGAATGGGGGTGTGTGAAGTCATGGAATGGAGGTGTCTGAAGTCATGGAATGGAGGTGTGTGAAGTCATAAAGTGGAGGTGTGTGAAGACATAGAATGGAGGTGAGTGATGTCATAGAAAGGAGGTGTGTAGAGTCACAGCTTGTAGGTGTGTGAAGTCACAAAAAAGAGATGTGTGAAGTCATATTATGGAGGTGTGTGAAGTCACAGAATGGAGGTGTGTGAAGTCAAAATGGAGGTGTGTAAAGTCATAGAATGGTCGTGTGTGAATTCACAGAATGGAGGTCTGTGAAGTCATAGAATGGAGGTGTGTGAAATCATAGAATGGAGGTTTGTGAAGTCACAGAATGGAGGTGTGTGAAGTCATAGAATAGAGGTGTGTGAAGTCAGAGAACGGAGGTGTGTGGAGTCAGAATGGGGATGTGTGAAGTCAGAATGGAGGTGTGTAAAGTCATAGAATGGAGGTGTGTGAAGTCAAAGAATGGAGGTGTGTGAAGTCAGAATGGAGGTGTGACAAGTAATAGAATGGAGGTGTGTGAAGTCAAAATGGAGGTGTGTGAAGTCATAGAATGGAGGTGTGTAAAGGCATAGAATGGAGGTGTGTGAAGTCAAAGAATTGAGGTGTATGAAGTCAGAGAATTTAGGTGTGTGAATTCAGAGTGGAGGTTTGTGAGTCGTAGAATGGAGGTGTGTGAAAACATAGAATGGTAGTGTGTGAAGTCTCAGAATGGAGGTGTGTGAAGTCACAGAATGGAGGTGTGTGAAGTCATAGAATGGAGGTGTGTGAAGTCACAGAATGGAGGTGTGTGAAGTCATAGAATAGAGGTGTGTGAAGTCACAGAATCGAGGTGTGTGAAGTCACAGAATGGAGGTGTGTAAAATCATAGAATGCAGGTGTGTGAAGTAACAGAATGGAGGTGTGTGAAGTCACAGAATGGAGGTGTGTGAATTCATAGAATGGAGGTGTGTGAAGTCAAAATGGAGGTTTGTGTTGTCACAATGGAGGAGTGTGAAGTCACAGAATGGAGGTGTGTGAAGTCATAGCATGGAGGAGTGTGAAGTCCTAATGGAAGTATATGAAGTCAGGATGGAGATGTGTGAAGTGTCAGAATGAGATGTGTGACGTCAAGAATGGAGGTGTGTGAAGTCAAAATGGAGGTGTGTGAAGTCATAGAATGGACGTGTGTGAGGTCACAGAATGGAGGTGTGTGAAGTCAGATTGTAGGTGTGTGAAGTCATAGAATGGAGGTGTGTGAAGTCACAAAATGGAGGTGAATGAAGTCACAGATTGGAGGTGTGTGAAATCATAGAATGGAGGTTTGTGAAGTCAAAATGGAGGTGTGTGCTGTCACAATGGAGGATCATGAAGTCAGAGAATTGAGATATGTGAAGTCACAGAATGAGGTGTGTGAAGTCAAAATGGAGGTGTGTGAAGTCATAGAATTGACGTGTGTGAGATCACAGAATGGAGGTGTGTGAAGTCAGATTGTAGGTGTGTGAAGTCATGGAATGTAGGTGTCTGAAGTCATAGATGTAGGTGTGTGAAGTCATAGAATGGAGGTGTGTGAAGTCATAAAATGGAGGTGTGTGAAGTCATAGAAAGGAGGTGTGTGGAGTCACAGTGTGTACGTGTGTGAAGTCACAAAAAGGAGATATGTGAAGTCATATTATGAAGGTGTGTGAAGTCACAGAATGGAGGTGTTTTAAGTCAAAATGGAGGTTGTGAAGTCATAGAATGGACGTGTGTGAATTCATAGAATGGAGGTCGGTGAAGTCATAGAATGGAGATGTGTGAAATCATAGAATAGAGGTGTGTGAAGTCACCGAAAGGAGGTGTGTGAAGTCATAGAATGGAGGTGTGTCAAGTCAGAGAACGGAGGTGTGTGAAGTGAGAAAGGAGTGTGTGAAGTCAAAATGGAGCTGTGTAAAGTCATAGAATGGTGGTGTGTGAAGTCACAGAATGGAGGTGTGTGAAGTCAGAATGCAGGTGTGAGAAGTCACAGAATGGAGGTGTGTGTAGTCAGAATGGAGGTGTGTGAAATCATAGAATGCAGTTGAGTTAAGGTATAGAATGCAGGTGTGTGAAGTCAAAGAATGGAGGTGTGTGAAGTCACAGAATTTAGGTGTGTGAACTCAGAATGGAGTTTTGGGAAGTCACAGAATGGAGGTGTGTGAAGTCATAGAATTGAGTTGTGTGAAGTCACAGAATGGAGGTGTGTGAAGTCATAGATTGGAGGTGTGTGACTTCACAGAATGGAGGTGTGTGAAGTCTCAGAATGGAGGTATGTGAAATCATAGAATGGAGGTTTGTGAAGTCAAAATTTAGGTGTGTGATGTCACAATGGAGGAGTGTGAAGTCACAGAATGGAGGTGTGTGAATTCATAGCATGGAGGAGTGTGAAGTCCGAATGGAGGTATATGAAGTCAGGATGGAGATGAGTGAAGTGTCAGAATGAGATGTGTGAAATCATAGAATGGAGGTGTGTGAAGTCAAAATGGAGCTGTGTGAAGTCATAGAATGGACGTGTGTGAGGTCAAAGAATGGAGGTGTGTGAAGTCAGATTGGAGGTGTGTGAAGTCATAGAATGGAGGTGTGTGAAGACACAGAATGGAGGTGTGAGAAGTCATAGAATGGAGGTGTGAGAAGTCACAGAATGGAGGTGTGAGAAATCATAGAATGGAAGTGTGTGAAGTCACAGAATGGAGGTGTGTGAAGTCACAGTATGGAGGTGTGTGAATTCATAGAATAGAGGTGTGTGAAGTAGAGTGAGAAGTCACACAATGGAGGTGTGTGAATTCATAGAATGGAGGTGTGTGAAGTCAAAATGGAGATGTGTGATGTCAAAATGGAGGAATGTGAAGTGTCTGAGTGAGATGTGTGAAGTCATAGAATGGAGGTGTGTGAAGTCAAAATGGAGATATGTGAAGTCATAGAATGGAGGTGTGTGAGGTCACAGAATGGAGGTGTATGAAGTCAGATTGGAGGTGTGAAGTCATTGAATAGAGGTGTGTGAAGTCAAAATGGAGGTGTGTGAAGTCATAGAATGGAGGTGTGTGAAGACAGAATGGAGGTGTGTGAAATCACAGAATTGAGGTGTGTGAAATCACAGAATTGAGGTGTGTGAAGTCAGAATGGAGGTGTGTGAAGTCACAGAATGGTATTGTGTAACTCAGAATGGAGGTGTGTGAAGTCACGGAATGGAGGTGTGTAAAGTCATAGAATGGACGTGTGTGAAGTCATAGAATGGAGGTGTGTGAAGTCACAAAGGAGGTGTGTGAACTCAGAATGGAGGTGTGTGAAATCACAGAATGGGGGTGTGTGAAGTCATAGAATGGAGGTGTGTGAAGTCACAGAATGGAGTTATGTGAAGTCATAGAATGGATGTGTGTGAAGTCAAAGACGAGGTGTGTGAAGTCAGAATGGAGGTGTGTGAAATCACAGAATGGAGTTGTGTGAAGTCACAGAATGGAGGTGTGTGAACTCACAATGGAGGTGGGTGAAGTAACAGAATGGAGGTGTGTGAATCATAGAATGGAGGTGTGTGAAGTCAGAATGGAGGTGTGTGAAGTTAGAATGGAGGTGTGTGAAATCAGAATGGAGGTGTGTGAAGTCACAGAATGGAGGTGTGTGAAGTCATCGATTGGAGGTGTGTGAAATCTTAGAATGGATGTGTGTGAAGTGAAAATGGAGGTGTGCGCTGTAACAATGGAGGAGTATGAAGTCACAGAATGGAGGTGTGTAAAGGCATAGAATGACGTGTGTGAAGTCAAAGAAAGGTGGTGTATGAAGTCAGAGAATTTAGGTGTGTGAAGTCAGAATGCAGGTTTGTGAAGTCGTGGAATGGAGGTGTGTGAAAACATAGAATGGTAATGTGATGTCCGAATGGAGGAATGTGAAGTCAGAATGGAGGTGTGTGTAGTCACACAATGAGGTGTGTGTAGTCATAGAATGGAGAAGTGTGAAGTCAGAGTGGAGGAATGTGAAGCCAGAATGGAGGTGTTTGAAGTCACAGAATGGAGATGTGTGAAGTCATAGAATGGAGGTGTGTGAAGTCATAGAATGGAGGTGTGTGAAGTCACAATGGAGGTGTGTGAAGTCAAAGAGTAGGTGTGTTAAGTCATAATGGAGGTGTGTGAAGTCACAGAATGGAGGTGTGTGAAGTCACAGAATGGAGGTGTGTGAAGTCACAAAACGGAGGTGTTTGAAGTCACAGAACGGAGGTGTGTGAAGTCACAGAATGGAGGTGTGTGAAGTGAAAGAATGGGGTGTGTGAAGTCACAGAATGGTGGTGTGTGAAGTCATAGAATGGAGAAGTGGGATGTCTGAATGGAGGTGTGTGAACGCAGAATGGAGGTGGGTGAAGTCACGGAATGGAGGTGTGTGAAGTCATAGAATGGAGGTGTGTGATGTCAGAATGGAGTTGTGTGAAGTCAGAGAATGAAGCTGTGTGAAGTCACAGAATGGAGGTGTGTGAAGTCACAGAATGGAGTTGGTGTAGTCAAAATGGAAGTATGTGAAGTCATAGAATGGGGTGTGTGAAGTCACAGAATGGAGGTGTGTGAAGTCACAGAATGGAGGTGTATGAAGTCACAGATTGGAGGTGTGTGAAATCATAGAATGGAGGTGTGTGAAGTCAGAATGGAGGTGTGTGAAGTCAGAATGGAGGTGTGTGAAATCAAAATGGAGGTGTGTGAAGTCACAGAATGGAGGTGTGTGAACTCAGAATGGAGGTGTTTGAAGTCATAGAATGGAGGTGTGTGAAGTCATAGAATGGAGGTGTGTGAAGTCACAGAATGCAGGTGTGTGAAGTCAAAATGGAAGTGTGTGAAATCATAGAATGGGGTGTGTGAAGTCACAGAATGCAGGTGTGTGAAGTCAAAATGGAAGTGTGTGAAGTCATAGAATGGGGTGTGTGAAGTCACAGAATGGAGGTGTGTGAAGTCACAGAATTGAGGTGTATGAAGTCACATATTGGAGATGTGTGAAATCATAGAATGGAGTTGTGTGAAGTAAAAATGGAGGTGTGTGCTGTCAGAATGGAGGAGTATGAAGTCATACAATGGAGGTGTGTGAAGTCATAGAATTTAGAAATGTGAAGTCCGAATGGAGGTATGTGAAGTCAGAATGGAGATGTGTGAAGTCACAGAATGAGGTGTGTGAAGTCATAGAATGGTGGTGTGTGCAGTCACAGAATGGAGGTGTGTGAAGTCAAAGATTGGAGGTGTGTGAACTCAGAATGGAGGTGTGTGAAGAGAGAATGGGGGTGTGTTAAGTCACGGAATGGAGGTGTCTGAAGTCATAGAATGGAGGTGTGTCAAGTCAGAGAACGGAGGTGTGTGAAGTCAGAATGGAGGTGTGTGAATTCAGAATGGAGGTGTGTAAAGTCATAGAATGGGGGTGTAAGAAGTCACAGAATGGAGGTGTGTGAGGTCAGAATGGAGGGGTGAGAAGTCATAGAACGGAGGTGTGTGAAGTCAGAATTGAGGTGTGTGAAGTCAGAATGGAGGTGTGTGAAATCAGAATGGAGGTTTGTGAAGTCACAGAATGGAGGTGTGTGAATTCATAATTTTGGTGTTTGAAGTCACAGAATGGAGACGTGTGAAGTCATAGAATGGAGGTATGTGAAATCACAGAATGGAGGTGTGTGAAGTCAGACTGGAGGTGTGTGAACTCACAGAATGAAGGTGTGTTAAGTCACAGAATGGAGGTGAGTGAAGTTACAGAATGGAGGTATGTGAAGTCACAGAATGGAGGTGTATGAAGTCAGAGAATGGACGTGTGTGAAGTCATAGAATGGAGGTGTGTGAAGTCACAATGGAGGTGTGTGTAGTCACAGAATGGAGGTGTGTGAAGTCAGAATGGAGGTGTGTGAATTCATAGAATAGAGATGTGTGAAGTCACAGAATGGAGGTGTGTGAAGTCACAGAATGGAGGTGTGTGAAGTCAGAGAACGGAGGTGTGTGAAGTCAAAGAGGGGGTGTGTGAAGTCAGAATGGAGGTGTGTGACGTCACAGAATGAAGGTGTGTGAATTCAGAATGGAGGTGTTTGAAGTCACAGAATGGAGGTGTGTGAAGTCAGAATGGAGGTGTGTGAAATCATAGAATGGAGGTGTGTGAAGTCACAGAAAAGCGGTGTGTTAAGTCATAGAATGGAGGTGTGTGGGGTCACAGAAGGGAGGTTTGTGAACTCAGAATGGAGGTGTGTGAAGTCATAATGCAGATGTGTGAAGTCACAGAATGGATAAGTGTGAAGACAGAATGGAGGTGTGTGTAGTCACAGAACGGAGGTGTGTGACGTCATAGTATGGAGGTTTTGAAGTCAGAATGGAGGTGTGTCAAGTCACAGAATGGAGGTGAGTGAAGTCACAGAGGGGGTGTGTGTAATCATAGAATGGAGGTTTGTGAAGTCAGAGAATGGAGGTGTGTAAAGACACAGAATGCAGTTGTGTGAAGTCACAGAATGGAGGTTTGTGAAGTTAAAATGGAGGTGCGTCAAGTCATAGAATGGAGGAGTGTGAAATCACAGAATGGAGGTGTGTGAAGTCAAAATGGAGGTGTGTAAAGTCACAGAATGGAGGTGTGTGAAGTCAGAGAATGGAGGTGTGTGAAGTCCTAGAATGGAGGCGTGTGAAGTCACAGAATGGAGGTGTGTGAAGTCAGAGAATGAAGTTGTGTGAAGTCATAGATGGAGGTGTGTGAAGTCACAAAATGAAGGTGTGTGAAGTAATAGAATGGAGGTGTGTGAAGTCAGATTGGAGGTGTGTCAAGTCACAGAATGGAGGTGTGTGAAGTCACAGAATGGAGGTGTGTGAAGTCATACAATGGAGGTGTGTGAAGTCACAGAATGGAGGTGTGCGAAGTCATAGAATGGAGGTGTGAGAAATCATAGAATGGAAGTGTGTGAAGTCACAGAATGGAGGTGTGTAAATTCATAGAACGGAGAAGTGTGAAGTCCGAGTGGAGGAATGTGAAGCCAGATTGGAGGTGTTTGAAGTCACAGAATGGAGATGTGTGAAGTCATAGAATGGAGGTGTGTGAAGTCATAAAATGGAGGTGTGTGAAGTCACAATGGAGGTGTGTGAAGTCACAGAATGGAGGTGTGTGAAGTCATAGAATGGAGGCGTGTGAAGACAAAGAGGAGGTGTGTGAAGTCATAGAATGGAGGTGTGTGAAGTCATAGAATGGAGGTGTGTGAAATCACAATGGAGGTGTGTGAAGTAATAGAATGGAGGTGTGTGAAGTCAGATTGGAGGTGTGTGAAGTCATAGAATGGAGGTGTGTGAAGTCACAGAATGGAGGTGTGTGAAGTCATACAATGGAGGTGTGTGAAGTCACAGAATGGAGTTGTGCGAAGTCACAGAATGGAGGTGTGTGAAAACATAGAATGGTAGTGTGAAGTCCGAATGGAGGAATGTGAAGTCAGAATGGAAGTGTTTGAAGTCACAGAATGGAGATGTGTGAAGTCATAGAATGGAGGTGTGTGAACTCATAGAATGGAGGTGTGTGAAGTCACAATGGAGGTGTGTGAAGTCACAGAATGGAGGTGTGTGAAGTCATAGAATGGAGGCGTGTGAAGTCAAAGAGGAGTTGTGTGAGAAGTCATAGAATGGAGGTGTGTCAAGTCAGAGAACGGAGGTGTGTGAAGTCAGAATGGGGGTGTGTAAAGTCAGAATGGAGGTGTGTAAAGTCATAGAATGGAGGTGTGTGAAGTCAAAGAATTTAGGTGTGTGAAGACCGAATGGAGGTGTGAGAAGTCATAGAATGGACGTGTGTGAAGTCAAAATGGAGATGTGTGAAGTCATAGAATGGAGGTGTGTAAAGGCATAGAATGGAGGTGTGTGAAGTCAAAGAATGGAGGGGTATGAAGTCAGAGAATTTAGGTGTGTGAATTCAGAATGGAGGTTTGTGAAGTCGTGGAATGGATGTGTGTGAAAACATAGAATGGTAGTATGTGAAATCTCAGAATGGAGGTGTGTGAAGTCACAGAATGGAGGTGTGTGAAGTCATAGAATTGAGGTGTGTGAAGTCACAGAATGGAGGTGTGTGAAGTCATAGAATAGAGGTGTGTGAAGTCACAGAATGGAGGTGTGTGAAGTCACAGAATGGAGGTGTGTGAAATCATAGAATGGAGGTGTGTGAAGTCACAAAATGGAGGTGTGTGAAGTCACAGAATGGAGGTGTGTGAATTCATAGAATGGAGGAGTGTGAAGTCCGAATGGAAGTATATGAAGTCAGGATGGAGATGTGTGAAGTGTCAGAATGAGATTTGTGACGTCATAGAATGGAGGTGTGTGAAGTCAAAATGGAGGTGTGTGAAGTCATAGAATGGACGTGTGTGAGGTCGCAGAATGAAGGTGTGTGAAGTCAGATTGGAGGTGTGTGAAGTCATAGAATGGAGGTGTGTGAAGTCAGAATGTAGGTGTGTGAAGTCACAGAATTGAGGTGTGCGAAGTCACAGAACGGAGGTGTGTGAAGTCACAGAATGGAGGTGTGTGAAGTCATAGAATGGAGGCGTGTGAAGTCAAAGAGAAGGTGTGTGAAGTCATAATGGAGGTGTGAGAAATCAGAGAATGGAGGTGTGTGAACTCAGAATGGAGGTGTGTGAAGTCACAGAATGAGGTGTGTGAAGTCAAAATGGAAGTGTGTAAAGTCATAGAATGGTCGTGTGTGAATTCACAGAATGGAGGTCTGTGAAGTCATAGAATGGAGTTGTGTGAAATCATAGAATGGAGGTTTGTGAAGTCACAGAATGGAGGTGTGTGAAGTCATAGTATGGAGGTGTGTCAAGTCAGACAACGGAGGTGTGTGGAGTCAGAATGGGGATGTGTGAAGTCAGAATGGAGGTGTGTAAAGTCATAGAATGGAGGTGTGTGAAGTCAAAGAATGGAGGTGTGTGAAGTCAGAAGGGAGGTGTGACAAGTCATAGAATGGAGGTGTGTGAAGTCAAACTGGAGGTGTGTGAAGTCATAGAATGGAGGTGTGTAAAGGCATAGAATGGAGGTGTGTGAAGTCATAGAATGGAGGTGTATGAAGTCAGAGAATTTAGGTGTGTGAATTCAGAGTGGAGGTTTGTGAGTCGTAGAAAGGTAGTGTGTGAAGTCTCAGAATGGAGGTGTGTGAAGTCACAGAATGGAGGTGTGTGAAGTCACAGAATGGAGGTGTGTGAAGTCACAGAATGGAGGTGTGTAAAATCATTGAATGGAGGTGTGTGAAGTAAAAGAATGGAGGTGTGTGAAGTCACAGAATGGAGGTGTGTGAATTCATAGAATGGAGGTGTGTGAAGTCAAAATGGAGGTGTGTGTTGTCACAATGGAGGAGTGTGAAGTCACAGAATGGAGGTGTGTGAAGTCATAGCATGGAGGAGTGTGAAGTCCGAATGGAAGTATATGAAGTCAGGATGGAGATGTGTGAAGTGTCAGAATGAGATGTGTGACGTCATAGAATGGAGGTGTGTGAAGTCAAAATGGAGGTGTGTGAAGTCATAGAATGGACGTGTGTGAGGTTACAGAATGGAGGTGTGTGAAGTCAGATTGTAGGTGTGTGAAGTCATAGAATGGAGGTGTGTGAAGTCAAAGAATGGAGGTGTATGAAGTCACAGATTGGAAGTGTGTGAAATCATAGAATGGAGGTTTGTGAAGTCAAAATGTAGGTGTGTGCTGTCACAATGGAGGATCATGAAGTCAGAGAATTGAGATATGTGAAGTCACAGAATGAGGTGTGTGAAGTCATGGAATGTAGGTGTCTGAAGTCATAGATGGAGGTGTGTGAAGTCATAGAATGGAGGTGTGTGAAGTCATAGAATGGAGGTGTGTGAAGTCATAGAAAGAAGGTGTGTGGAGTCACAGTGTGTACGTGTGTGAAGTCACAAAAAGGAGATGTGTGAAGTCATATTATGGAGGTGTGTGAAGTCACAGAATGGAGGTGTTTTAAGTCAAAATGGAGGTTGTAAAGTCATAGAATGGACGTGCTGAATTCATAGAATGGAGGTCGGTGAAGTCATAGAATGGAGATGTGTGAAATCATAGAATAGAGGTGTGTGAAGTCAACAAAGGAGGTGTGTGAAGTCACAGAATGGAGGTGTGTCAAGTCAGAGAACGGAGGTGTGTGAAGTGAGAAAGGAGGTGTGTGAAGTCAGAATGGAGCTGTGTAAAGTCATAGAATGGTGGTGTGTGAAGTCACAGAATGGAGGTGTGTGAAGTCAGAATGGAGGTGTGAGATGTCACAGAATGGAGGTGTGTGTAGTCAGAATGGAGGTGTGTGAAGTCACAGAATGGAGGTGTGTGAAGTCATAGAATGGAGGTGTGTGACTTCACAGAATGGAGGTGTGTGAAGTCTCAGAATGTAGGTGTGTGAAATCATAGAATGGAGGTGTGTGAAGTCAAAATTTAGGTGTGTGATGTCACAATGGAGGAGTGTGAAGTCACAGAATGGAGGTGTGTGAATTCATAGCATGGAGGAGTGTGAAGTCCGAATGGAGGTATATGAAGTCAGGATGGAGATGTGTGAAGTGTCAGAATGAGATGTGTGAAATCATAGAATGGAGGTGTGTGAAGTCAAAATGGAGCTGTGTGAAGTCATAGCATGGACGTGTGTGAGGTCACAGAATGGAGGTGTGTGAAGTCAGAATGTAGGTGTGTGAAGTCATAGAATTGAGGTGTGTGAAGTCACAGAATGGAGGTGTGAGAAGTCATAGAATGGAGGTGTGTGAAGTCACATTATGGAGGTGTGTGAAGTCACTGAATGGAGGTGTGAGAAATCATAAAATGGAAGTGTGTGAAGTCACAGAATGGAGGTGTGTGAAGTCACAGAATGGAGGTGTGTGAATTCATAGAATAGAGTTGTGTGAAGTCAAAATGGAGGTGTGTGATGTCACAATGGAGGAGTTTGAAGTCACACAATGGAGGTGTGTGAATTCATAGAATGGAGGTGTGTGAAGTCAAAATGGAGATGTGTAATGTCAAAATGGAGGAATGTGAAGTGTCTGAGTGAGATGTGTGAAGTCAAAATGGAGATGTGTCAAGTCATAGAATGGAGGTGGGTGAGGTCACAGAATGGAGGTGTATGAAGTCAGATTGGAGGTGTGAAGTCATAGAATGGAGGTGTATGAAGTCAGAGAATGGAGGTGTGTGAAGTCATAGAATGGAGGTGTGTGAAGTCACAATGGAGGTGTGTGTATTCACAGAATGGAGGTGTGTGAAGTCAGAATGGAGGTGTGTGAATTCATAGAATAGAGATGTGTGAAGTCACAGAATGGAGGTGTGTGAAGTCACAGAATGGAGGTGTGTGAAGTCATAGAACAGAGGTGTGTGAAGTCAAAGAGGGGGTGTGTGAAGTCAGAATGGACGTGTGTGAAGTCACAGAATGAAGGTGTGTGAATTCAGAATGGAGGTGTTTGAAGTCACAGAATGGAGGTGTGTGAAGTCAGAATGGAGGTGTGTAAAGTCACAGAATGGATATTTGTGAACTAATAATGTAGGTGTGTGAAGTCATAGAATGGAGGTGTGTGAAGTCACAGAATGGAGGTGTGTGAAATCATAGAATGGAGGTGTGTGAAGTCATAGAAAGGCGGTGTGTTAAGTCATAGAATGGAGGTGTGTGGGGTCACAGAAGGGAGGTTTGTGAACTCAGAATGGAGGTGTGTGAAGTCATAATGCAGATGTGTGAAGTCACAGAATGGATAAGTGTGAAGACAGAATGGAGGTGTGTGTAGTCACAGAACGGAGGTATGTTACATCATAGTATGGAGGTTTTGAAGTCAGAATGGAGGTTTGTGAAGTCACAGAATGGAGGTGAGTGAAGTCAAAGAAGGGTGTGTGTAATCAAAGAATGGAGGTTTGTGAAGTCAGAGAATGGAGGTGTGTGAAGACACAGATTGGAGGTGAGTGAAGTCACAGTATGGAATTGTGTGAAGTCCTAGAATGGAGGTGTGTGAAGTCCTAGAATGGAGGTGTGTGACGTCACAGAATGCAGTTGTGTGAAGTCACAGAATGGAGGTTTGTGAAGTTAAAATGGAGGTGTGTGAAGTCATAGAATGGAGGAGTGTGAAATCACAGAATGGAGGTGTGTGAAGTCAAAATGGAGGTGTGAAAAGTCACAGAATGGAGGTGTGTGAAGTCAGAGAATGAATGTGTGTGAAGTCCTAGAATGGAGGCGTGTGAAGTCACAGAATGGAGGTGTGTGAAGTCAGAGAATGGTGGTGTGTGAAGTCATAGAATGGAGGTGTGTGAAGTCACAAAATAAAGGTGTGTGAAGTAATAGAATGGAGGTGTGTGAAGTCAGATTGGAGGTGTGTGAAGTCATAGAATGGAAGTGTGTGAAGTCACAGGATGGAGGTGTGTGAAGTCATACAATGGAGGTGTGTGAAGTCACAGAATGGAGGTGTGCGAAGTCACAGAATGGAGGTGTGAGAAATCATAGAATGGAAGTGTGTGAAGTCACAGAATGGAGATGTGTAAATTCATAGAATGGAGGTGTGTGAAGTCAAAATAGAGGTGTGTGATGTCACAATGGAGGAGTGTGAAGTCACAGAATAGAGGTGTGTGAATTCATAGAATGGAGGTCTGTGAAGTCAAAATGGAGATGTGTGATGTCAAAATGGAGGAGTGTGAAGTGTCTGAATGAGATGTGTGAAGTCATAGAACGGAGGTGTGTGAAGTCAAAATGGAGATGTGTGAAGTCATAGAATGGAGGTGTGTGAGGTCACAGAATGGAGGTGTATGAAGTCAGATTGGAGGTGTGAAGTCATAGAATGGAGGTGTGTGAAGTCAGAATGGAGGTATGTGAAGTCATAGAATGGAGAAGTGTGATGTCCGAATGGAGGTGTGTGAACTCAGAATGGAGGTGGGTAAAGTCACAGAATGGAGGTGTGTGAAGTCATAGAATGGAGGTGTGTGAAGTCACAGAATGGAGTTGTGTGATGTCAGAATGGAGGTGTGTGAAGTCACAGAATGAAGGTGTGTGAAGTCACAGAATGGAGGTGTGTGAAGTCACAGAATGGAGGTGGTGAAGTCAAAATGGAAGTGTGTGAAGTCATAGAATGGGGTGTGTGAAGTCACAGAATGGAGGTGTGTGAAGTCACAGAATGGAGTTGTATGAAGTCACAGATTGGAGGTGTGTGAAATCATAGAAAGGAGGTGTGTGTAGTCAGAATGGAGGTGTGTGAAGTCAGAATGGAGGTGTGTGAAGTCAGAATGGAGGTGTGTGAAGTCACAGAATGGAGGTGTGTGAACTCCGAATGGTGGTGTTTGAAGTCACAGATGGAGCTGTGTGAAGTCATAGAATGGAGGTGTGTGAAGTCATAGAATGGAGGTGTGTGAAATCACAATGGAGGTGTGTGAAGTCACAGAATGGAGTTGTGTGATGTCAGAATGGACGTGTGTGAAGGCACAGAATGAAGGTGGGTGAAGTCACAGAATGCAGGTGTGTGAAGTCAAAATGGAAGTGTGTGAAGTCATAGAATGGGGTGTGTGGAGTCACAGCGTGTAGGTGTGTGAAGTCACAAAAAGGAGATGTGTGAAATCATAGAATGGAGGTGTGTGAAGTCATAGAATGGAGGTATGTGAAGTCATAGAATGGAGGGGTGTCAAGTCAGAGAATGGATGTGTGTGAAGTCACAATGGAGGTGTGTGAAGTCAGAATGGAGGTGTGTAAAGTCATCGAATGGAGGTGTGAGAAGTCACAGAATGGAGGTGTGTGAGGTCAGAATGGAGGGGTGAGAAGTCATAGAATGGAGATGTGTGAAGTCAGAATGGAGGTGTGTGAAGTCAGAATGGAGGTGTGTGAAATCAGAATGGAGGTGTGTGAAGTCAGAGAATGGAGGTGTGTGAACTCAGAATGGTGGTGATTGAAGTCACAGAATGGAGACATGTGAAGTCATACAATGGAGGTGTGTGAAGTCACAATGGACGTGTGGGAAGTCAGAGAATGGAGTTGTGTGAAGTCAGAATTGAGGTGTGTGAAGTCACAGAATGCAGGTGTGTGCAGTCACAGAATGGAGGTGTGTGAAGTCACAGAATGGAGGTATGTGAAATCACAGAATGGAGGTGTGTGAAGTCAGAATGGAGGTGTGTGAAGTCAAAGAATGAAGGTGTGTGAAGTCACAGAATGGAGGTGTGTGAAGTCACAGAATGGAGGTTTGTGAAGTCACAGAATGGAGGTGTATGAAGTCACAGAATGGAGGTGTGTGAAGTCATAGAGTGGAGGTGTGTGAATTCACAATGGAGGTGTGTGTAGTCACAGAATGGAGGTGTGTGAAGTCAGAATGGAGGTGTGTGAAGTAACAGAATGAAGGTGTGTGAATTCAGAATGGAGGTGTTTGAAGTCACAGAATGGAGGTGTGTGAAGTCAGAATGGAGGTGAGTGAAGTCACAGAATGGATATTTGTGAACTAATAATGTAGGTGTGTGAAGTCATAGAATGGACGTGGGTGACTTCACAGAATGCAGGTGTGTGGAATCATAGAATGGAGGTGTGTGAAGTCATAGAAAGGCGGTGTGTTAAGTCAAAGGATGGCGGTGTGTGAGGTCACAGAAGGGAGGTTTGTGAACTCAGAATGGAGGTGTGTGAAGTCATAATGCAGATGAGTGAAGTCACAGAATGGATAAGTGTGCAGACAGAATGGAGGTGTGTGTAGTCACAGAACGGAGGTGTGTGACGTCATAGTATGGAGGTTTTGAAGTCAGAATGGAGGTGTGTGACGTCACAGAATGCAGTTGTGTGAAGTCACAGAATGGAGGTTTGTGAAGTTAAAATGGAGGTGTGTGAAGTCATAGAATGGAGGAGTGTGAAGTCACAGAATGCAGGTGTGTGAAGTAAAACTTGTGGTGTGTAAAGTCACAGAATGGAGGTGTGTGAAGTCAGAGAATGGAGGTGTGTGAAGTCATAGAATGGAGGCGTGTAAAGGCAGAGAATGGAGGTGTGTGAAGTCATAGAATGGAGGTGTGTGAAGTCACAAAATGAAGGTGTGTGAAGTAATAGAATGGAGGTGTGTGAAGTCAAATTGCAGGTGTGTGAAGTCATAGAATGGAGGTGTGTGAAGTCACAGAATGGAGGTGTGTGAAGTCATAAATGGAGGTGTGTGAAGTCACAGAATGGAGGTGTGTGAAGTCACAGAATGGAGGTGTGTGAAGTCACAGAATGGAGCTGTGTGACGTCACGGAATGCAGTTGTGTGAAGTCACAGAATGGAGGTTTGTGATGTTAAAATGCAGGTGTGTTAAGTCATAGAATGGAGGAGTGTGAAGTCAGAGAATGGAGGTGTGTGAAGTCAAAATGGAGGAGTGTAAAGTCACAGAATGGAGGTGTGTGAAGTCAGAGAATGGAGGTGTGTGAAGTCATAGAATGGAGGCGTGTGAAGTCAGATAATGGAGGTGTGTGAAGTCAGAGAATGGAGGTGTGTGAAGTCATAGAATGGAGGTGTGTTAAGTCACAAAATGAAGGTGTGTGAAGTAATAGAATGGAGGTGTGTGAAGTCAGATTGGAGGTGTGTGAAGTCATAGAATGGAGGTGTGTGAAGTCACAGAATGGAGGTGTGTGAAGTCATAAAATGGAGGTGTGTGAAGTCACAGAATGGAGGTGTGTGAAGTCACAGAATGGAGGTGTGAGAAATCATAGAATGGAAGTGTGTGAAGTCACAGAATGGAGGTGTGTGAAATCACAGATTCGAGGTGTGTGAATTCATAGAATGGAAATGTGTGAAGTCACAGAATGGAGGTGTGTGAAATCACAGATTGGAGGTGTGTGAATTCATAGAATGGAGGTGTGTGAAGTCAAAATGGAGGTTTGTGATGTCACAATGGAGGAGTTTGAAGTCACAGAATGAAGGTCTGTGAATTCAGAATGGAGTTGTTTGATGTCACAGATGGAGGTGTGTGAAGTCAGAATGGAGGTGTGTGAAGTCACAGATTGGATATTTGTGAACTAATAATGTAGGTGTCTGAAGTCATAGAATGTATGTGTGTGAAGTCACAGAATGCAGGTGTATGAAGTCACAAAATGGAGGTGTGTGAAGTCAGAGAATGGAGGTGTGTGAAGTCACAATGGGGGTGTGTGTAGTCACAGAAGTGGGTGTGTGAAGTCAAAGAATGCGGTGTGTGAAGTCACAGAATGCAGGTGTGTGAAGTCATAGAATGGAGAAGTGTGATGCCCGAATGGAGGTGTGTTAACTCAGAATGGAGGTGGGTGAAGTCACAGAATGGAGGTGTGTGAAGTCATAGAATAGAGGGGTGTGAAGTCAGAATGGAGGTGTGTGAAGTCACAGAATGGAGTTGTGTGATGTCAGAATGGATGTGTGTGAAGTCACAAAATGAAGGTGTGTGAAGTCACAGAATGGATGTTTGTGAAGTCACAGAATGGAGGTGGTGAAGTCAAAATGGAAGTGTGAGAAGTCATAGAATGGGGTGTGTGAAGTCACAGAATGGAGGTGTGTGAAGTCACAGAATGGAGGTGTATGAAATCACAGATTGGAGCTGTGTGAAATCATAGAATGGAGGTGTGTGAAGTCAGAATGGAGGTTGTGAAGTCAGAATGGAGGTGTGTGAAATAAGAATAGAGGTGTGTGAAGTCACAGAATGGAGGTGTGTGAACTCAGAATGGAGGTGTTTGAAGTCACAGAATGGAGATGTGTGAAGTCATGGAATGGAGGTGGGTGAAGTCACAGAATGCAGGTGTGTGAAGTCAAAATGGAAGAGTGTGAAGTCATAGAATGGGGTGTGTGAAGTCACAGAATGGAGGTATGTGAATTCAGAATGGAGGTGTTTGAAGTCACAGATGGAGGTGTGTGAAGTCAGAATGGAGGTGTGTGAAGTCACAGAATGGATATTTGTGATCTAATAATGTAGGTGTCTGAAGTCATAGAATGGAGGTGTGTGAAGTCACAGAATAGAGGTGTATGAGGTCACAGAATGGAGGTGTGTGAAGTCAGAGAATGGAGGTGTGTGAAGTCACAATAGAGGTGTGTGTAATCACAGAATGGAGGTGTGTGAAGTCAAAGAATGGGTGTGTGAAGTCACAGAATGGAGGTGTGTGAAGTCATAGAATGGAGAAGTGTGATGTCCGAATGGAGGTGTGTTAACTCAGAATGGAGGTGGGTGAAGTCACAGAATGAAGGTGTGTGAAGTCATAGAATGGAGGTGTGTGAAGTCAGAATGGATGTGTGTGAAGTTACAAAATGGAGTTGTGTGATGTCAGAATGGATGTGTGTGAAGTCACAAAATGAAGGTGTGTGAAGTCACAGAATGGATGTTTGTGAAGTCACAGAATGGAGGTGGTGAAGTCAAAATGGAAGTGTGAGAAGTCATAGAATGGGGTGTGTGAAGTCACAGAATGGAGGTGTGTGAAGTCACAGAATGGAGGTGTATGAAATCACAGATTAGAGCTGTGTGAAATCATAGAATGGAGGTGTGTGAAGTCAGAATGGAGGTTGTGAAGTCAGAATGGAGGTGTGTGAAATCAGAATAGAGGTGTGTGAAGTCACAGAATGGAGGTGTGTGAACTCAGAATGGAGGTGTTTGAAGTCACAGAATGGAGATGTGTGAAGTCATGGAATGGAGGTGTGTGAAGTCACAGAATGCAGGTGTGTGAAGTCAAAATGGAAGAGTGTGAAGTCATAGAATGGGGTGTGTGAAGTCACAGAATGGAGGTATGTGAATTCAGAATGGAGGTGTTTGAAGTCACAGATGGAGGTGTGTGAAGTCAGAATGGAGGTGTGTGAAGTCACAGAATGGATATTTGTGATCTAATAATGTAGGTGTCTGAAGTCATAGAATGGAGGTGTGTGAAGTCACAGAATAGAGGTGTATGAGGTCACAGAATGGAGGTGTGTGAAGTCAGAGAATGGAGGTGTGTGAAGTCACAATACAGGTGTGTGTAGTCACAGAATGGAGGTGTGTGAAGTCAAAGAATGGGTGTGTGAAGTCACAGAATGGAGGTGTGTGAAGTCATAGAATGGAGAAGTGTGATGTCCGAATGGAGGTGTGTTAACTCAGAATGGAGGTGGGTGAAGTCACAGAATGAAGGTGTGTGAAGTCATAGAATGGAGGTGTGTGAAGTCAGAATGGATGTGTGTGAAGTTACAAAATGGAGTTGTGTGATGTCAGAATGGAGGTGTGTGAAGTCACAGAATGAAGGTGTGTGAAGTCACAGAATGGAGGTGTGTGAAGTCACAGAATGGAGGTGGTGAAGTCAAAATGGAAGTGTGTGAAGTCATAGAATGGGGTGTGTGAAGTCACAGAATGGAGGTGTGTGAAGTCACAGAATTGAGGTGTATGAAGTCACAGATTGGAGGTGTGTAAAATCATAGAATGGAGGTGTGTGAAGTCAGAATGGAGGTTGTGAAGTCAGAATGGAGGTGTGTGAAATCAGAATGGAGGTGTGTGAAGTCACAGAATGGAGGTGTGTGAACTCAGAATGGAGGTGTTTGTAGTCACAGAATGGAGATGTGTGAAGTCATAGAATGGAGGTGTGTGAAGTCATAGAATGGAGGTGTGTGAAATCACAATGGAGGTGTGTGAAGTCACAGAATGGAGTTGTGTCATGTCAGAATGGAGGTGTGTGAATTCACAGAAGGACGGTGTGTGAAGTCACAGAATGGAGGTGTGTGAAGTCACAGAATGCAGGTGTGTGAAGTCAAAATGGAAGTGTGTGAAGTCATAGAATGGGGTGTGTGAAGTCACAGAATGGAGGTGTGTGAAGTCACAGAATTGAGGTGTATGAAGTCACAGATTGGAGGTGTGTGAAATCATAGAATGGAGTTGTGTGAAGTAAAAATGGATGTGTGCTGTCACAATGGAGGAGTATGAAGTCATAAAAGGGAGATGTGTTAAGTCATAGAATTTAGAAGTGTGCAGTCCGAATGGAGGTATGTGAAGTCAGAATGGAGATGTGTGAAGTCACAGAATGAGGTGTGTGAAGTCATAGAATGGTGGTGTGTGCAGTCACAGAATGGAGGTGTGTGAAGTAAAAGAATGGAGGTGTGTGAATTCAGAATGGAGGTGTCTGAAGAGAGAATGTCGGTGTGTGAAGTCACGGAATGGAGGTGTCTGAAGTCATAGAATGGAGGTGTGTGAAGTCATAGAATGGAGGTGTGCGAAGTCATAGAAAGGAGGTGTGTGGAGTCACAGCGTGTAGGTGTGTGAAGTCACAAAAAGGAGATGTGTGAAGTCATATTATGGAGGTGTGTGAAGTCACAAAATGTAGGTGTGTGAAGTCAAAATGGAGCAGTGTGAAGTCATAGAATGGACGTGTGTGAATTCATAGAATGGAGGTCTGTGAAGTCCTAGAATGGAGTTGTGTGAAATCATAGAATGGAGTTGTGTGAAGTCATAGAATGGAGGTATGTGAAGTCATAGAATGGAGGTGTGTCAAGTCAGAGAACGGAGGTGTGTGAAGTCAGAATGGAGGTGTGTGAAGTCAGAATGGTTGTGTGTAAAGTCATAGAATGGAGGTGTGAGCAGGCACAGAATGGAGGTGTGTGAGGTCAGAATGGTTGGGTGAGAAGTCATAGAATGGAGGTGTGTGAAGTCAGAATGGAGGTGTGTGAAGTCAGAATGGAGGTGTGAGAACTCAGAATGCTGGTGTTTGAAGTCACAGAATGGAGACGTGTGAAGTCATAGAATGGAGGTGTGTGAAGTCATAGAATGGAGGTGTGTGAAGTCACAATGGAGGTGTGTGAAGTCACAGAATGAAGGTGTGTGAAGTCACAGAACGGAGGTGTGTGAAGGCACAGAATGGAGGTTTGTGAAATCACAGAATGGAGGTGTATGACGTCACAGAATGGAGGTGTGTGACGTCACAGAATGGAGGTGTGTGAAGTCACAATGGAGGTGTTTGTAGTCACAGAATGGAGGTGTGTGAAGTCAGAATGGAGGTGTGTGAAGTCATAGAATAGAGATGTGTGAAGTCACAGAAAGGAGGTGTGTGAAGTCACAGAATGGAGGTGTGTGAAGTCAGAATGGAGGTGTGTGAATTCACAGAATGAAGGTGTGTGAAGTCACAGAATGGAGGTGTGTGAAGTCACAGAATGGAGGTATGTGAAGTCACAGAATGGAGGTGTATGACGTCACAGAATGGAGGTGTGTGACGTCACAGAATGGAGGTGTGTGAAGTCACAATGGAGGTGTTTGTAGTCACAGAATGGAGGTGTGTGAAGTCAGAATGGAGGTGTGTGAAGTCATAGAATAGAGATGTGTGAAGTCACAGAAAGGAGGTGTGTGAAGTCAGAGAATGGAGGTGTGTGAAGTCATAGAACGGAGGTGTGTGAAGTCAAAGAGGGGGTGTGTGAAGCCAGAATGGAGGTGTGTGAAGTCACAGAATAAAGGTCTGTGAATTCAGAATGGAGGTGTTTGAAGTCACAGAATGGAGGTGTGTGAAGTCAGAATGGAGGTGTGTGAAGTCACAGAATGGATATTTCTGAACTAATAATGTAGGTGTGTGAAGTCATAGAATGGAGGTGTGTGAAGTCACAGAATGGAGGTGTGTGAAATCATAGAATGGAGGTGTGGGAAGTCATAGAAAGGCGGTGTGTGAAGTCATAGAATGGAGGTGTGTGAAGTCACAGAATGCAGGTGTGTGAAGTCAGAATGGAGGTGTGTGAAGTCACAGAATGGATAAGTGAGAAGACAGAATGGAGGTGTGTGTAGTCACAGAACAGAGGTATGTTACGTCATAGTATGGAGGTTTTGAAGTCAGAATGGAGGTGTGTGAAGTCACAGAATGGAGGTGAGTGAAGTCACAGAGGGGGTGTGTGTAATCATAGAATGGAGGTTTGTGAAGTCAGAGAATGGAGGTGTGTGAAGACACAGATTGGAGGTGAGTGAAGTCACAGTATGGAATTGTGTGACGTCCTAGAATGGAGGTGTGTGAAGTACTAGAATGGAGATGTGTGACGTCACAGAATGCAGTTGTGTGAAGTCACAGAATGGAGGTTTGTGAAGTTAAAATGGAGGTGTGTGAAGTCATAGAATGGAGGAGTGTGCAGTCACAGAATGGAGGTGTGTGAAGTCAAAATGGAGGTGTGTAAAGTCACAGAATGGAGGTGTGTGAAGTCAGAGAATGGAGGTGTGTGAAGTCATAGAATGGAGGAGTGTGAAGTCACAAAATGAAGGTGTGTGAAGTAATAGAATGGAGGTGTGTGAAGTCAGATTGCAGGTGTGTGAAGTCATAGAATGGAGGTGTGTGAAGTCACAGAATGGAGGTGTGTGAGGTCATAGAATGGTGGTGTGTGAAGTCACAGAATGGAGGTGGGTGAAGTCACAGAATGGAGGTGTGTGAAGTCACAGAATGGAGGTGTGTGACGGCACAGAATGCAGTTGTGTGAAGTCACAGAATGGAGGTTTCTGATGTTAAAATGGAGGTGTGTTAAGTCATAGAATGGAGGAGTGTGAAGTCAGAGAATGGAGGTGTGTGAAGTCAAAATGGAGGAGTGTAAAGTCACAGAATGGAGGTGTGTGAAGTCATAGAATGGAGGTGTGTGAAGTCATAGAATGGAGGCGTGTGAAGTCAGATAATGGAGGTGTGTGAAGTCAGAGAATGGAGGTGTGTGAAGTCATAGAATGGAGGTGTGTGAAGTCACAAAATGAAGGTGTGTGAAGTAATAGAATGGAGGTGTGTGAAGTCAGATTGGAGGTGTGTGAAGTCATAGAATGGAGGTGTGTGAAGTCACAGAATGGAGGTGTGTGAAGTCATAAAATGGAGGTGTGTGAAGTCACAGAATGGAGGTGTGTGAAGTCACAGAATAGAGGTGTGAGAAATCATAGAATGGAAGTGTGTGAAGTCACAGAATGGAGGTGTGTGAAATCACAGATTCGAGGTGTGTGAATTCATAGAATGGAAGTGTGTGAAGTCACAGAATGGAGGTGTGTGAAATCACAGATTGGAGGTGTGTGAATTCATAGAATGGAGGTGTGTGAAGTCAAAATGGAGGTGTGTGATGTCACAATGGAGGAGTTTGAAGTCACAGAATGAAGGTGTGTGAATTCAGAATGGAGGTGTTTGAAGTCACAGATGGAGGTGTGTGAAGTCAGAATGGAGGTGTGTGAAGTCACAGATTGGATATTTGTGAACTAATAATGTAGGTGTCTGAAGTCATAGAATGGATGTGTGTGAAGTCACACAATGCAGGTGTATGAAGTCACAGAATGGAGGTGTGTGAAGTCAGAGAATGGAGGTGTGTGAAGTCACAATGGGGGTGTGTGTAGTCACAGAAGGGAGGTGTGTAAAGTCAAAGAATGCGGTGTGTGAAGTCACAGAATGCAGGTGTGTGAAGTCATAGAATGGAGAAGTGTGATGCCCGAATGGAGGTGTGTTAACTCAGAATGGAGGTGTGTGAAGTCACAGAATGGAGTTGTGTGATGTCAGAATGGAGGTGTATGAAGTCACAGAATGAAGGTGTGTGAAGTCACAGAATGGAAGTTTGTGAAGTCACAGAATTGAGGTGGTGAAGTCAAAATGGAAGTGTGTGAAGTCATAGAATGGGGTGTGTGAAGTCACAGAATGGAGGTGTGTGAAGTCACAGAATGGAGGTGTATGAAATCACAGATTGGAGCTGTGTGAAATCATAGAATGGAGGTGTGTGAAGTCACAATGGAGGTTGTGAAGTCAGAATGGAGGTGTTTGAAGTCACAGAATGGAGATGTGTGAAGTCATAGAATGGAGGTGTGTGAAGTCACAGAATGGAGGTGTGTGAAGTCACAGAATGCAGGTGTGTGAAGTCAGAATGGAGGTGTGTGAAGTCACAGAATGGATATTTGTGATCTAATAATGTAGGTGTCTGAAGTCATAGAATGGTGGTGTGTGAAGTCACAGAATAGAGGTGTATGAAGTCACCGAATGGAGGTGTGTGAAGTCAGAGAATGGAGGTGTGTGAAGTCACAATAGAGGTGTGTGTAGTCACAGAATGGAGGTGTGTGAAGTCAAAGAATGGGTGTGTGAAGTCACAGAATGGAGGTGTGTGAAGTCAAAGAATGGAGAAGTGTGATGTCCGAATGGAGGTGTGTTAACTCAGAATGGAGGTGGGTGAAGTCACAGAATGGAGGTGTGTGAAGTCATAGAATGGAGGTGTGTGAAGTCAGAATGGAGGTGTGTGAAGTCACAGAATGGAGTTGTGTGATGTCAGAATGGAGGTGTGTGAAGTCACAGAATGAAGGTGTGTGAAGTCACAGAATGGAGGTGTGTGAAGTCACAGAATGGAGGTGGTGAAGTCAAAATGGAAGTGTGTGAAGTCATAGAATGGGGTGTGTGAAGTCACAGAATGGAGGTGTGTGAAGTCACAGAATGGAGGTGTATGAAGTCACAGATTGGAGGTGTGTGAAATCATAGAATGGAGGTGTGTGAAGTCAGAATGGAGGTTGTGAAGTCAGAATGGAGGTGCGTGAAATCAGAATAGAGGTGTGTGAAGTCACAGAATGGAGGTGTGTGAACTCAGAATGGAGGTGTTTGAAGTCACAGAATGGAGATGTGTGAAGTCATAGAATGGAGGTGTGTGAAGTCATAGAATGGAGGTGTGCGAAGACATAGAAAGGAGGTGTGTGGAGTCACAGCGTGTAGGTGTGTGAAGTCACAAAAAGGAAATGTGTGAAGTCATATTATGGAGGTGTGTGAAGTCACAAAATGGAGGTGTGTGAAGTCAAAATGGAGCAGTGTGAAGTCATAGAATGGACGTGTGTGAATTCATAGAATGGAGGTCTGCGAAGTCCTAGAATGGAGTTGTGTGAAATCATAGAATGGAGTTGTATGAAGTCATAGAATGGAGGTATGTGAAGTCATAGAATTGATGTGTGTCAAGTCAGAGAACGGAGGTGTGTGAAGTCAGAATGGAGGTGTGTGAAGTCAGAATGGTTGTGTGTAAAGTCATAGAATGGAGGTGTGAGCAGGCACAGAATGGAGGTGTGTGAGGTCAGATGGTTGGGTGAGAAGTCATAGAATGGAGGTGTGTGAAGTCAGAATGGAGGTGTGTGAAGTCAGAATGGAGGTGTGAGAACTCAGAATGGTGGTGTTTGAAGTCACAGAATGGAGACGTGTGAAGTCATAGAATGGAGGTGTGTGAAGTCATAGAATGGAGGTGTGTGAAGTCACAATGGAGGTGTGTGAAGTCACAGAATGAAGGTGTGTGAAGTCACAGAATGGAGGTGTGTGAAGGCACAGAATGGAGGTTTGTGAAATCACAGAATGGAGGTGTATGACATCACAGAATGGAGGTGTGTGACGTCACAGAATGGAGGTGTGTGAAGTCACAATGGAGATGTTTGTAGTCACAGAATGGAGGTGTGCGAAGTCAGAATGGAGGTGTGTGAAGTCATAGAATAGAGATGTGTGAAGTCACAGAAAGGAGGTGTGTGATCACAGAATGGAGGTGTGTGAAGTCAGAATGGAGGTGTGTGAAGTCACAGAATGAAGGTGTGTGAAGTCACAGAATGGAGGTGTGTGAAGTCACAGAATGGAGGTATGTGAAGTCACAGAATGGAGGTGTATGACGTCACAGAATGGAGGTGTGTGACGTCACAGAATGGAGGTGTGTGAAGTCACAATGCAGGTGTTTGTAGTCACAGAATGGAGGTGTGTGAAGTCAGAATGGAGGTGTGTGAAGTCATAGAATAGAGATGTGTGAAGTCACAGAAAGGAGGTGTGTGAAGTCAGAGAATGGAGGTGTGTGAAGTCATAGAACGGAGGTGTGTGAAGTCAAAGAGGGGGTGTGTGAAGCCAGAATGTAAGAGTGTGAAGTCACAGAATAAAGGTGTGTGAATTCAGAATGGAGGTGTTTGAAGTCACAGAATGGAGGTGTGTGAAGTCAGAATGGAGGTGTGTGAAGTCACAGAATGGATATTTCTGAACTAATAATGTAGGTGTGTGAAGTCATAGAATGTAGGTGTGTGAAGTCACAGAATGGAGGTTTGTGAAATCATAGAATGGAGGTGTGGGAAGTCATAGAAAGGCGGTGTGTGAAGTCATAGAATGGAGGTGTGTGAAGTCACAGAAGGGAGGTTTGTGAACTCAGAATGGAGGTGTGTGAAGTCATAATGCAGATGTGTGAAGTCACAGAATGGATAAGTGAGAAGACAGAATGGAGGTGTGTGTAGTCACAGAACGGAGGTATGTTACGTCATAGTATGGAGGTTTTGAAGTCAGAATGGAGGTGTGTGAAGTCACAGAATGGAGGTGAGTGAAGTCACAGAGGGGGTGTGTGTAATCATAGAATGGAGGTTTGTGAAGTCAGAGAATGGAGGTGTGTGAAGACACAGATTGGAGGTGAGTGAAGTCACAGTATGGAATTGTGTGACGTCCTAGAATGGAGGTGTGTGAAGTACTAGAATGGAGATGTGTGACGTCACAGAATGCAGTTGTGTGAAGTCACAGAATGGAGGTTTGTGAAGTTAAAATGGAGGTGTGTGAAGTCATAGAATGGAGGAGTGTGCAGTCACAGAATGGAGGTGTGTAAAGTCAAAATGGAGGTGTGTAAAGTCACAGAATGGAGGTGTGTGAAGTCAGAGAATGGAGGTGTGTGAAGTCATAGAATGGAGGAGTGTGAAGTCACAAAATGAAGGTGTGTGAAGTAATAGAATGGAGGTGTGTGAAGTCAGATTGCAGGTGTGTGAAGTCATAGAATGGAGATGTGTGAAGTCACAGAATGGAGGTGTGTGAGGTCATAGAATGGTGGTGTGTGAAGTCACAGAATGGAGGTGTGTGAAGTCACAGAATGGAGGTGTGTGAAGTCACAGAATGGAGGTGTGTGACGGCACAGAATGCAGTTGTGTGAAGTCACAGAATGGAGGTTTGTGATGTTAAAATGGAGGTGTGTTAAGTCATAGAATGGAGGAGTGTGAAGTCAGAGAATGGAGGTGTGTGAAGTCAAAATGGAGGAGTGTAAAGTCACAGAATGGAGGTGTGTGAAGTCATAGAATGGAGGTGTGTGAAGTCATAGAATGGAGGCGTGTGAAGTCAGATAATGGAGGTGTGTGAAGTCAGAGAATGGAGGTGTGTGAAGTAATAGAATGGAGGTGTGTGAAGTCAGATTGGAGGTGTGTGAAGTCATAGAATGGAGGTGTGTGAAGTCACAGAATGGAGGTGTGTGAAGTCATAAAATGGAGGTGTGTGAAGTCACAGAATGGAGGTGTGTGAAGTCACAGAATGGAGGTGTGAGAAATCATAGAATGGAAGTGTGTGAAGTCACAGAATGGAGGTGTGTGAAATCACAGATTCGAGGTGTGTGAATTCATAGAATGGAAGTGTGTGAAGTCACAGAATGGAGGTGTGTGAATTCATAGAATGGAGGTGTGTGAAGTCAAAATGGAGGTGTGTGATGTCACAATGGAGGAGTTTGAAGTCACAGAATGAAGGTGTGTGAATTCAGAATGGAGGTGTTTGAAGTCACAGATGGAGGTGTGTGAAGTCAGAATGGAGGTGTGTGAAGTCACAGATTGGATATTTGTGAACTAATAATGTAGGTGTCTGAAGTCATAGAATGGATGTGTGTGAAGTCACAGAATGCAGGTGTATGAAGTCACAGAATGGAGGTGTGTGAAGTCACAATGGGGGTGTGTGTAGTCACAGAAGGGAGGTGTGTGAAGTCAAAGAATGCGGTTTGTGAAGTCACAGAATGCAGGTGTGTGAAGTCATAGAATGGAGAAGTGTGATGCCCGAATGGAGGTGTGTTAACTCAGAATGGAGGTGTGTGAAGTCACAGAATGGAGTTGTGTGATGTCAGAATGGAGGTGTATGAAGTCACAGAATGAAGGTGTGTGAAGTCACAGAATGGATGTTTGTGAAGTCACAGAATGGAGGTGGTGAAGTCAAAATGGAAGTGTGTGAAGTCATAGAATGGGGTGTGTGAAGTCACAGAATGGAGGTGTGTGAAGTCACAGAATGGAGGTGTATGAAATCACAGATTGGAGCTGTGTGAAATCATAGAATGGAGGTGTGTGAAGTCACAATGGAGGTTGTGAAGTCAGAATGGAGGTGTTTGAAGTCACAGAATGGAGATGTGTGAAGTCATAGAATGGAGGTGTGTGAAGTCACAGAATGGAGGTGTGTGAAGTCACAGAATGCAGGTGTGTGAAGTCAGAATGGAGGTGTGTGAAGTCACAGAATGGATATTTGTGATCTAATAATGTAGGTGTCTGAAGTCATAGAATGGAGGTGTGTGAAGTCACAGAATAGAGGTGTATGAAGTCACAGAATGGAGGTGTGTGAAGTCAGAGAATGGAGGTGTGTGAAGTCACAATAGAGGTGTGTGTAGTCACAGAATGGAGGTGTGTGAAGTCAAAGAATGGGTGTGTGAAGTCACAGAATGGAGGTGTGTGACGTCAAAGAATGGAGAAGTGTGATGTCCGAATGGAGGTGTGTTAACTCAGAATGGAGGTGGGGGAAGTCACAGAATGGAGGTGTGTGAAGTCATAGAATGGAGGTGTGTGAAGTCAGAATGGAAGTGTGTGAAGTCACAGAATGGAGTTGTGTGATGTCAGAATGGAGGTGTGTGAAGTCACAGAATGAAGGTGTGTGAAGTCACAGAATGGAGGTGTGTGAAGTCACAGAATGGAGGTGGCGAAGTCAAAATGGAAGTGTGTGAAGTCATAGAATGGGGTGTGTGAAATCATAGAATGGAGGTGTGTGAAGTCAGAATGGAGGTTGTGAAGTCAGAATGGAGGTGCGTGAAATCAGAATAGAGGTGTGTGAAGTCACAGAATGGAGGTGTGTGAACTCAGAATGGAGGTGTTTGAAGTCACAGAATGGAGATGTGTGAAGTCATAGAATGGAGGTGTGTGAAGTCATAGAATGGAGGTGTGTGAAATCACAACGGAGGTGTGTGAAGTCACAGAATGGAGTTGTGTCATGTCAGAATGGAGCTGTGTGAAGTCACAGAAGGAAGGTGTGTGAAGTCACAGAATGGAGGTATGTGAAGTCACAGAATGCAGGTGTGTGAAGTCAAAATGGAAGTGTGTGAAGTCATAGAATGGGGTGTGTGAAGTCACAGAATGGAGGTGTGTGAAGTCACAGAATTGAGGTGTATGAAGTCACAGATTGGAGGTGTGTGAAATCATAGAATGGAGTTGTGTGAAGTAAAAATGGATGTGTGCTGTCACAATGGAGGAGTATGAAGTCATACAATGGTGATGTGTTAAGTCATAGAATTTAGAAGTGTGAAGTCCGAATGGAGGTCTGTGAAGTCAGAATGGAGATGTCTGAAGTCACAGAATGAGGTGTGTGAAGTCATAGAATGGTGGTGTGTGCAGTCACAGAATGGAGGTGTGTGAAGTAAAAGAATGGAGGTGTGTGAATTCAGAATGGAGGTGTCTGAAGAGAGAATGGCGGAGTGTGAAGTCACAGAATGGAGGTGTCTGAAGTCATAGAATGGAGGTGTGTGAAGTCATAGAATGGAGGTGTGCGAAGTCATAGAAAGGAGGTGTGTGGAGTCACAGCGTGTAGGTGTGTGAAGTCACAAAAAGGAAATGTGTGAAGTCATATTATGGAGGTGTGTGAAGTCACAAAATGGAGGTGTGTGAAGTCAAAATGGAGCAGTGTGAAGTCATAGAATGGACCTGTGTGAATTCATAGAATGGAGGTCTGTGAAGTCCTAGAATGGAGTTGTGTGAAATCATAGAATGGAGTTGTGTGAATTCATAGAATGGAGGTGTGAGCAGTCACAGAATGGAGGTGTGTGAGGTCAGAATGGTTGGGTGAGAAGTCATAGAATGGAGGTGTGTGAAGTCAGAATGGAGGTGTGTGAAGTCAGAATGGAGGTGTGAGAACTCAGAATGGTGGTGTTTGAAGTCACAGAATGGAGACGTGTGAAGTCATAGAATGGAGGTGTGTGAAGTCATAGAATGGAGGTGTGTGAAGTCACAATGGAGGTGTGGGAAGTCAGAGAATGGAGTTGTGTGAAGTCAGAATGGAGGTGTGTGAAGTCACAGAATGAAGGTGTGTGAAGTCACAGAATGGAGGTGTGTGAAGGCACAGAATGGAGGTTTGTGAAATCACAGAATGGAGTTGTGTGAAGTCAGAATGGAGGTGTGTGAAGTCACAGAATGGAGGTGTGTGAAGTCACAGAATGGAGGTATGTGAAGTCACAGAATGGAGGTGTATGACGTCACAGAATGGAGGTGTATGACGTCACAGAATGGAGGTGTGTGAAGTCACAATGGAGGTGTTTGTAGTCACAGAATGGAGGTGTGTGAAGTCAGAATGGAGGTGTGTGAATTCATAGAATAGAGATGTGTGAAGTCACAGAAAGGAGGTGTGTGAAATCAGAGAATGGAGGTGTGTGAAGTCATAGAACGGAGGTGTGTGAAGTCAAAGAGGGGGTGTGTGAAGTCAGAATGGAGGTGTGTGAAGTCACAGAATAAAGGTGTGTGAATTCAGAATGGAGGTGTTTGAAGTCACAGAATGGAGGTGTGTGAAGTCAGAATGGAGGTGTGTGAAGTCACAGAATGGATATTTCTGAACTAATAATGTAGGTGTGTGAAGTCATAGAATGGAGGTGTGTGAAGTCACAGAATGGAGGTGTGTGAAATCATAGAATGGAGGTGTGAGAAGTCATAGAAAGGCGGTGTGTGAAGTCATAGAATGGAGGTGTGTGAGGTCACAGAAGGGAGGTTTGTGAACTCAGAATGGAGGTGTGTGAAGTCATAATGCAGTTGTGAGAAGTCACAGAATGGATAAGTGTGAAGACAGAATGGAGGTGTGTGTAGTCACAGAACGGAGGTATGTTACGTCATAGTATGGAGGTTTTGAAGTCAGAATGGAGGTGTGTGAAGTCACAGAATGGAGGTGAGTGAAGTCACAGAGGGGGTGTGTGTAATCATAGAATGGAGGTTTGTGAAGTCAGAGAATGGAGGTGTGTGAAGACACAGATTGGAGGTGAGTTAAGTCACAGTATGGAATTGTGTGACGTCCTAGAATGGAGGTGTGTTAAGTACTAGGATGGAGATGTGTGACGTCACAGAATGCAGTTGTGTGAAGTCACAGAATGGAGGTATGTGAAGTTAAAATGGAGGTGTGTGAAGTCATAGAATGGAGGAGTGTGCAGTCACAGAATGGAGGTGTGTGAAGTCAAAATGGAGGTGTGTAAAGTCACAGAATGGAGGTGTGTGAAGTCAGAGAATGGAGGTGTGTGAAGTCATAGAATGGAGGAGTGTGAAGTCACAGAATGGTAGTATGTGAACTCAGAATGGAGGTGTGTGAAGTCACGGAATGGAGGTGTGTGAAGTCATAGAATGGACGTGTGTGAATTCATAGAATGGGGGTTTGTGAAGTCATATAATGGAGGTGTGTGAAGTCACAGAATGGAGTTGTGTGAAGTCATACAATGGAGGTGTGTGAAGTCATAGAATGGAGTTGTGTGAAGTCACAGAATGGAGGTGTGTGAACTCAGAATGGAAGTGGGTGAAGTCACAGAATGGAAGTGTGTGAAGTCATAGAATGGAGGTGTGTGAAGTCAGAATGGAGGTGTGTGAAGTCAGAATGGAGGTGTGTGACATCAGAATGGAGGTGTGTGAAGTCTCATTATGGAGGTGTGTGAAGTCAATGATTGGAAGTGTGTGAAATCTTAGAATGGAGGAGTGTGAAGTCAAACTGGAGGTGTGTGCTATAACAATGGAGGAGTATGAAGTCACAGAATGGAGGTGTGTGAAGTCATAGAATGGAGAAGTGTGAAGTCCGAATGGAGGAATGTGAAGTCAGAATGGAGGTGTTTGAAGTCACAGAATGGAGATGTGTGAAGTCATAGAATGGAGGTGTGTGAAGTCATAGAATGTAGGTGTGTGAAGTCACAATGGTGGTGTGTGAAGTCACAGAATGGAGTTGTGTGATGTCAGAATGGAGATGTGTGAAGTCACAGAACGGAGGTGTAGGAAGTCACAGAATGGAGGTGTGTGAAGTCATAGAATGGAGGTGTGTGAAGTCAAAGAGGAGGTGTGTGAAGTCATAATGGAGGTGAGTGAAGTCACAGAATGGAGGTGTGTGAAGTCACAGAATGGAGGTGTGTGAAGTCACAAAACGGAGGTGTGTGAAGTCACAGAACGGAGGTGTGTGAAGTCACAGAATGGAGGTGTGTGAAGTAAAAAGGGAGGTGTGTGAAGTCATAGAATGGGGTGTGTGAAGTCACAGAAAGGAGGTGGGGGAAGTCACATAATGGAGGTGTATGAAGTCACAGATTGGAGGTGTGTGAAATCTTAGAATGGAGGTGTGTGAAGTCAAAATGGAGGTGTGTGCTCTAACAATGGAGGAGTATGAAGTCACAGAATGGAGGTGTGTGAAGTCATAGAATGGAGAATTGTGAAGTCTGAATGGAGGTGTGTGAACTCAGAATGGAGGTGGGTGAACTCACAGAATAGAGGTGTGTGAAGTCACAGAATGGAGGTGTGTGAAGTCACAGAATGGAGGTGTATGAAGTCAAAGATTGGATGTGTGTGAAATCATAGAATGGAGGTGTGTGATGTCAGAATGGAGGGGGGTGAAGTCAAAATGGAGGTGTGTGAAATCAGAATGGAGGTGTGTGAAGTCACAGAATGGAGGTGTGTGAACTCAGAATGGAGGTTTTTGAAGTCACAGAATGGAGATGTGTGAAGTCATAGAATGGAGGTGTGTGAAGTCATAGAATGGAGGTGTGTGAAGTCACAATGGAGGTGGGTGAAGTCACAGAATGGAATTGTGTGATGTCAGAATGGAGGAGGATGAAGTCACAGAATGAAGGTGTGTGAAGTCACAGAATGGTGGTGTGTGAAGTCACAGAATGGAGGTGTGTGAAGTCAAAATGGAAGTGTGTGAAGTCATAGATTGGGTGTGTGAAGTCACAGAATGGAGGTGTGTGAAGTCACAGAATTGAGGTGTATGAAGTCACAGATTGGAGGTGTGTGAAATCATAGAATCGAGGTGTGTGAAGTAAAAATGGAGGTGTGTGCTGTCACAATGGAGGAGTATGAAGTCACACAATGCAGGTGTATGAAGTCATAGAATTTAGAAATGTGAAGTCCAAATGGATGTATGTGAAGTCAGAATTTAGATGTGTGAAGTCACAGAATGAGGTGTGTGAAGTCATAGAATGGTGGTGTGTGCAGTCACAGAATGCTGGTGTGTGAAATCAAGGATAGAGGTGTGTGAATTCAGAATGGAGGTGTGTGAAGAGAGAATGGGGGTGTGTGAAGTCACGGAATGGAGGTGTCTGAAGTCATAGAATGGAGGTGTGTGAAGTCATAGAATGGAGGTGTGCGAAGTCATAGAAAGGAGGTGTGTGGAGTCACAGCGTGTAGTTGTGTGAAGTCACAAAAAGGAGATGTGTGAAGTCATATTATGGAGGTGTGTGAAGTCACAGAATGGAGGTGTGTGAAGTCAAAATGGAGGTGTGTGAAGTCATAGAATGTACGTGTGTGAATTCATAGAATGGAGGTATGTGAAGTCCTAGAATGGAGTTGTGTGCAATCATAGAATGGAGGTGTGTGAAGTCAGAGAATGGAGGTGTGTGAAGTCATAGAATGGAGGTGTGTCAAGTCGCAGAACGGAGGTGTGTGAAGTCAGAATGGAGGTGTGTGAAGTCAGAATGGAGGTGTGTGAAGTCAGAATGGAGGTGTGTGAAGTCACAGAATGAAGGTGTGTGAAGTCACAGAATGGAGGTGTGTGAAGTCACAGAATGGAGGTATGTGAAGTCACAGAATGGAGGTGTGTGAAGTCAGAATGGAGGTGTGTGAAGTCATAGAATGGATGTTTGTGAAGTAATAATGGAGGTGTGTGAAGTCACAGAAAGGAGGTAAGTGAAGTCACAGAATGGAGGTGTATGAAGTCACAGAATGGAAGTGTGTGAAGTCATAGAATGGAGGTGTGTGAAGTCACAATGGAGGTGTGTGTAGTCACAGAATGGAGGTGTGTGAAGTCAGAATGGAGGTGTGTGAAGTCATAGAATAGAGATGTGTGAAGTCACAGAATGGACGTGTGTGAAGTCACAGAATGGAGGTGTGTGAAGTCACAGAACAGAGGTGTATGAAGTCAAAGATGGAGTGTGTGAAGTCAGAATAGAGGTGTGTGAAGTCACAGAATGAAGGTGTGTGAATTCAGAATGGAGGTGTGTGAAGTCACAGAATGGAGGTGTGTGAAGTCAGAATGGAGGTGTGTGAAGTCAGAATGGAGGTGTGTGAAGTCACAGAATGAAGGTGTGTGAAGTCACAGAATGGAGGTGTGTGAAGTCACAGAATGGAGGTATGTGAAGTCACAGAATGGAGGTGTGTGAAGTCAGAATGGAGGTGTGTGAAGTCATAGAATGGATGTTTGTGAAGTAATAATGGAGGTGTGTGAAGTCACAGAAAGGAGGTAAGTGAAGTCACAGAATGGAGGTGTATGAAGTCACAGAATGGAAGTGTGTGAAGTCATAGAATGGAGGTGTGTGAAGTCACAATGGAGGTGTGTGTAGTCACAGAATGGAGGTGTGTGAAGTCAGAATGGAGGTGTGTGAAGTCATAGAATAGAGATGTGTGAAGTCACAGAATGGACGTGTGTGAAGTCACAGAATGGAGGTGTGTGAAGTCATAGAACAGAGGTGTATGAAGTCAAAGATGAGGTGTGTGAAGTCAGAATGGAGGTGTGTGAAGTCACAGAATGAAGGTGTGTGAATTCAGAATGGAGGTGTGTGAAGTCACAGAATGGAGGTGTGTGAAGTCAGAATGGATGTGTGTGAAGTCACAGAATGGAGGTGTGTGAAATCATAGAACAGAGGTGTGTGAAGTCATAGAAAGGCGGTGTGTGAAGTCATAGAATGGAGGTGTGTGAACTCACAGAAGGGAGGTTTGTGAACTCAGAATGGAGGTGTGTGAAGTCATAGAATGCAGGTGTGTGAAGTCACAGAATGGAGAAGTATGAAGTCAGAATTTAGGTGTGTGAAGTCACAGAACGGAGGTGTGTGACGTCATAGTATGGAGGTTTGGAAGTCAGAATGGAGGTGTGTGAAGTCACAGAATGGAGGTGAGTGAAGTCAAAGAAGGGTGTGTGTAATCAAAGAATGGAGGTTTCTGAAGTCAGAGAATGGAGGTGTGTGAAGACACAGAATGGAGGTGAGTGAAGTCACAGTATGGAATTGTGTGAAGTCCTAGAATGGAGGTATGTGAAGTCCTAGAATGGAGGTGTGTGACGTCACAGAATGCAGTTGGGTGAAGTCACAGAATGGAGGTTTGTGAAGTTAAAATGGAGGTGTGTGAAGTCATAGAATGGAGGAGTGTGAAGTCACAGAATGGAGGTGTGTGAATTCAAAATGGTGGTGTGTAAAGTCACAGAATGGAGGTGTGTGAAGTCAGAGAATGGAGGTGTGTGAAGTCCTAGAATGGAGGCGTGTGAAGTCAGAGAATGGAGGTGTGTGAAGTCAGAGAATGGAGGTGTGTGAAGTCACAGAATGGAGGTGTGTGAAATCACAGAATGGAGGTGTGTGAAGTCAAAGTTGAGGTGTGTGAAGTCACACAATGGAGGTGTGTGAACTCACAGAATGGAGGTGTGTGAAGTCAGATTGGAGGTGTGTGTTGTCAGAGAATTGAGGTTTGTGAAGTAAGAATGTAGGTGTGTGAATTTAAAGAATGGAGGTGTGTGAGGTCAGAGAATGGAGGTGTGTGAAGTCACAGAATGGAGGGGTGTAAACTCAGAATGAAGGTGTGTAAAGTCACAGGATGGAGGTGTGTGAAGTCACAGAATGGAGGTGTGTGACGTCATAATGCAGATGTGTGAAGTCACAGAATGGATAAGTGTGAAGACAGAATGGAGGTGTGTGTAGTCACAGAACGAAGGTGTGTGACGTCATAATATGAAGGTTTTGAAGTCAGAATGGAGGTGTGTGATGTCACAGAATGGCGGTGAGTGAAGTCACAGAGGGGGTGTGTGTAATCATAGAATGGAGGTTTGTGATGTCAGAGAATGGAGGTGTGTGAAGACACAGATTGGAGGTGAGTGAAGTCACAGTATGGAATTTTGTGATGTCCTAGAATGGAGGTGTGTGACGTCACACAATGCAGTTGCGTGAAGTCATAGAATGGAGGTTTGTGAAGTTAAAATGGAGGTGTGTGAAGTCATAGAATGGAGGAGTGTGAAATCACAGAATGGAGGTGTGTGAAGTCAAAAATGGAGGAGTGTAAAGTCACAGAATGGAGGTGTGTGAAATCAGAGAATGGAGGTGTGTGAAGTCATAGAATGGAGGGGTGTGAAGTCACAAAATGAAGGTGTGTGAAGTAATAGAATGGAGGTGTGTGAAGTCAGAATGGAGATGTGTGAAGTCATAGAATGGAGGTGAGTGAAGTCACAGAATGGAGGTGTGTGAAGTCATAGAATGGAGGTGTGTGAAGTCACAGAATGGAGGTGTGTGACGTCACAGAATGGAGGTGTGAGAAATCATAGAATGGAAGTGTGTGAAGTCACAGAATGGAGGTGTATAAATTCATAGAATGGAGGTGTGTGAAGTCAAAATAGAGGTGTGTTATGTCACAATGGAGGAGTGTGAAGTCACAGAATAGAGGTGTGTGAATTCATAGAATGGAGGTCTGTGAAGTTAAAATGGAGATGTGTGATGTCAAAATGGAGGAGTGTGAAGTGTCTGAATGAGATGTGTGAAGTCAGAATGGAGGTGTGTGAAGTCAAAATGGAGATGTGTGAAGTCATAGAATGGAGGTGTGTGAAGTCATAATGCAGATGTGTGAAGTCACAGAATGGATAAGTGAGAAGACAGAATGGAGGTGTGTGTAGTCACAGAACGGAGGTATGTTACGTCATAGTATGGAGGTTTTGAAGTCAGAATGGAGGTGTGTGAAGTCACAGAATGGAGGTGAGTGAAGTCACAGAGGGGGTGTGTGTAATCATAGAATGGAGGTTTGTGAAGTCAGAGAATGGAGGTGTGTGAAGACACAGATTGGAGGTGAGTGAAGTCACAGTATGGAATTGTGCGACGTCCTAGAATGGAGGTGTGTGAAGTACTAGAATGGAGATGTGTGACGTCACAGAATGCAGTTGTGTGAAGTCACAGAATGGAGGTTTGTGAAGTTAAAATGGAGGTGTGAAGTCATAGAATGGAGGAGTGTGCAGTCACAGAATGGAGGTGTGTGAAGTCAAAATGGAGGTGTGTAAAGTCACAGAATGGAGGTGTGTGAAGTCAGAGAATGGAGGTGTGTGAAGTCATAGAATGGAGGAGTGTGAAGTCACAAAATGAAGGTGTGTGAAGTAATAGAATGGAGGTGTGTGAAGTCAGATTGCAGGTGTGTGAAGTCATAGAATGGAGGTGTGTGAAGTCACAGAATGGAGGTGTGTGAGGTCATAGAATGGTGGTGTGTGAAGTCACAGAATGGAGGTGTGTGAAGTCACAGAATGGAGGTGTGTGACGGCACAGAATGCAGTTGTGTGAAGTCACAGAATGGAGGTTTGTGATGTTAAAATGGAGGTGTGTTAAGTCATAGAATGGAGGAGTGTGAAGTCAGAGAATGGAGGTGTGTGAAGTCATAGAATGGAGGTGTGTGAAGTCATAGAATGGAGGCGTGTGAAGTCAGATAATGGAGGTGTGTGAAGTCAGAGAATGGAGGTGTGTGAAGTCATAGAATGGAGGTGTGTGAAGTCACAAAATGAAGGTGTGTGAAGTAATAGAATGGAGGTGTGTGAAGTCAGATTGGTGGTGTGTGAAGTCATAGAATGGAGGTGTGTGAAGTCACAGAATGGAGGTGTGTGAAGTCATAAAATTGAGGTGTGTGAAGTCACAGAATGGAGGTGTGTGAAGTCACAGAATGGAGGTGTGAGAAATCATAGAATGGAAGTGTGTGAAGTCACAGAATGGAGGTGTGTGAAATCACAGATTCGAGGTGTGTGAATTCATAGAATGGAAGTGTGTGAAGTCACAGAATGGAGGTGTGTGAAATCACAGATTGGAGGTGTGTGAATTCATAGAATGGAGGTGTGTGAAGTCAAAATGGAGGTGTGTGATGTCACAATGGAGGAGTTTGAAGTCACAGAATGAAGGTGTGTGAATTCAGAATGGAGGTGTTTGAAGTCACAGATGGAGGTGTGTGAAGTCAGAATGGAGGTGTGTGAAGTCACAGATTGGATATTTGTGAACTAATAATGTAGGTGTCTGAAGTCATAGAATGGATGTGTGTGAAGTCACAGAATGCAGGTGTATGAAGTCACAGAATGGAGGTGTGTGAAGTCAGAGAATGGAGGTGTGTGAAGTCACAATGGTGGTGTGTGTAGTCACAGAAGGGAGGTGTGTGAAGTCAAAGAATGCGGTGTGTGAAGTCACAGAATGCAGGTGTGTGAAGTCATAGAATGGAGAAGTGTGATGCCCGAATGGAGGTGTGTTAACTCAGAATGGAGGTGTGTGAAGTCACAGAATGGAGTTGTGTGATGTCAGAATGGAGGTGTATGAAGTCACAGAATGAAGGTGTGTGAAGTCACAGAATGGATGTTTGTGAAGTCACAGAATGGAGGTGGTGAAGTCAAAATGGAAGTGTGTGAAGTCATAGAATGGGGTGTGTGAAGTCACAGAATGGAGGTGTGTGAAGTCACAGAATGGAGGTGTATGAAATCACAGATTGGAGCTGTGTGAAATCATAGAATGGAGGTGTGTGAAGTCACAATGGAGGTTGTGAAGTCAGAATGGAGGTGTTTGAAGTCACAGAATGGAGATGTGTGAAGTCATAGAATGGAGGTGTGTGAAGTCACAGAATGGAGGTGTGTGAAGTCACAGAATGCAGGTGTGTGAAGTCAGAATGGAGGTGTGTGAAGTCACAGAATGGATATTTGTGATCTAATAATGTAGGTGTCTGAAGTCATAGAATGGAGGTGTGTGAAGTCACAGAATAGAGGTGTATGAAGTCACAGAATGGAGGAGTGTGAAGTCACAAAATGAAGGTGTGTGAAGTAATAGAATGGAGGTGTGTGAAGTCAGATTGCAGGTGTGTGAAGTCATAGAATGGAGGTGTGTGAAGTCACAGAATGGAGGTGTGTGAGGTCATAGAATGGTGGTGTGTGAAGTCACAGAATGGAGGTGTGTGAAGTTACAGAATGGAGGTGTGTGAAGTCACAGAATGAGGTGTGTGACGGCACAGAATGCAGTTGTGTGAAGTCACAGAATGGAGGTTTGTGATGTTAAAATGGAGGTGTGTTAAGTCATAGAATGGAGGAGTGTGAAGTCAGAGAATGGAGGTGTGTGAAGTCAAAATGGAGGAGTGTAAAGTCACAGAATGGAGGTGTGTGAAGTCATAGAATGGAGGTGTGTGAAGTCATAGAATGGAGGCGTGTGAAGTCAGATAATGGAGGTGTGTGAAGTCAGAGAATGGAGGTGTGTGAAGTCATAGAATGGAGGTGTGTGAAGTCACAAAATGAAGGTGTGTGAAGTAATAGAATGGAGGTGTGTGAAGTCAGATTGGAGGTGTGTGAAGTCATAGAATGGAGGTGTGTGAAGTCATAGAATGGAGTTGTGTGAAGTCACAGAATGGAGGTGTGTGAACTCAGAATGGAGGTGGGTGAAGTCACAGAATGGAAGTGTGTGAAGTCATAGAATGGAGGTGTGTGAAGTCAGAATGGAGGTGTGTGAAGTCAGAATGGAGGTGTGTGACATCAGAATGGAGGTGTGTGAAGTCTCATTATGGAGGTGTGTGAAGTCAATGATTGGAAGTGTGTGAAATCTTAGAATGGAGGAGTGTGAAGTCAAACTGGAGGTGTGTGCTATAACAATGGAGGAGTATGAAGTCAAAGAATGGAGGTGTGTGAAGTCATAGAATGGAGAAGTGTGAAGTCCGAATGGAGGAATGTGAAGTCAGAATGGAGGTGTTTGAAGTCACAGAATGGAGATGTGTGAAGTCATAGAATGGAGGTGTGTGAAGTCATAGAATGTAGGTGTGTGAAGTCACAATGGTGGTGTGTGAAGTCACAGAATGGAGTTGTGTGATGTCAGAATGGAGATGTGTGAAGTCACAGAACGGAGGTGTAGGAAGTCACAGAATGGAGGTGTGTGAAGTCATAGAATGGAGGTGGTGAAGTCAAAGAGGAGGTGTGTGAAGTCATAATGGAGGTGAGTGAAGTCACAGAATGGAGGTGTGTGAAATCACAGAATGGAGGTGTGTGAAGTCACAAAACGGAGGTGTGTGAAGTCACAGAACGGAGGTGTGTGAAGTCACAGAATGGAGGTGTGTGAAGTAAAAAGGGAGGTGTGTGAAGTCATAGAATGGGGTGTGTGAAGTCACAGAAAGGAGGTGGGGGAAGTCACAGAATGGAGGTGTATGAAGTCACAGATTGGAGGTGTGTGAAATCTTAGAATGGAGGTGTGTGAAGTCAAAATGGAGGTGTGTGCTCTAACAATGGAGGAGTATGAAGTCACAGAATGGAGGTGTGTGTCTAAGTCATAGAATGGAGAAGTGTGAAGTCTGAATGGAGGTGTGTGAACTCAGAATGGAGGTGGGTGAACTCACAGAATAGAGGTGTGTGAAGTCACAGAATGGAGGTGTGTGAAGTCACAGAATGGAGGTGTATGAAGTCAAAGATTGGATGTGTGTGAAATCATAGAATGGAGGTGTGTGATGTCAGAATGGAGGGGGGTGAAGTCAAAATGGAGGTGTGTGAAATCAGAATGGAGGTGTGTGAAGTCACAGAATGGAGGTGTGTGAACTCAGAATGGAGGTTTTTGAAGTCACAGAATGGAGATGTGTGAAATCATAGAATGGAGGTGTGTGAAGTCATAGAATGGAGGTGTGTGAAGTCACAATGGAGGTGTGTGAAGTCACAGAATGGAATTGTGTGATGTCAGAATGGAGGAGGATGAAGTCACAGAATGAAGGTGTGTGAAGTCACAGAATGGTGGTGTGTGAAGTCACAGAATGGAGGTGTGTGAAGTCAAAATGGAAGTGTGTGAAGTCATAGATTGGGTGTGTGAAGTCACAGAATGGAGGTGTGTGAAGTCACAGAATTGAGGTGTATGAAGTCACAGATTGGAGGTGTGTGAAATCATAGAATCGAGGTGTGTGAAGTAAAAATGGAGGTGTGTGCTGTCACAATGGAGGAGTATGAAGTCACACAATGCAGGTGTATGAAGTCATAGAATTTAGAAATGTGAAAGTCCAAATGGATGTATGTGAAGTCAGAATTTAGATGTGTGAAGTCACAGAATGAGGTGTGTGAAGTCATAGAATGGTGGTGTGTGCAGTCACAGAATGCTGGTGTGTGAAATCAAGGATAGAGGTGTGTGAATTCAGAATGGAGGTGTGTGAAGAGAGAATGGGGGTGTGTGAAGTCACGGAATGGAGGTGTCTGAAGTCATAGAATGGAGGTGTGTGAAGTCATAGAATGGAGGTGTGCGAAGTCATAGAAAGGAGGTGTGTGGAGTCACAGCGTGTAGTTGTGTGAAGTCACAAAAAGGAGATGTGTGAAGTCATATTATGGAGGTGTGTGAAGTCACAGAATGGAGGTGTGTGAAGTCAAAATGGAGGTGTGTGAAGTCATAGAATGTACGTGTGTGAATTCATAGAATGGAGGTATGTGAAGTCCTAGAATGGAGTTGTGTGCAATCATAGAATGGAGGTGTGTGAAGTCAGAGAATGGAGGTGTGTGAAGTCATAGAATGGAGGTGTGTCAAGTCGCAGAACGGAGGTGTGTGAAGTCAGAATGGAGGTGTGTGAAGTCAGAATGGAGGTGTGTGAAGTCAGAATGGAGGTGTGTGAAGTCACAGAATGAAGGTGTGTGAAGTCACAGAATGGAGGTGTGTGAAGTCACAGAATGGAGGTATGTGAAGTCACAGAATGGAGGTGTGTGAAGTCAGAATGGAGGTGTGTGAAGTCATAGAATGGATGTTTGTGAAGTAATAATGGAGGTGTGTGAAGTCACAGAAAGGAGGTAAGTGAAGTCACAGAATGGAGGTGTATGAAGTCACAGAATGGAAGTGTGTGAAGTCATAGAATGGAGGTGTGTGAAGTCACAATGGAGGTGTGTGTAGTCACAGAATGGAGGTGTGTGAAGTCAGAATGGAGGTGTGTGAAGTCATAGAATAGAGATGTGTGAAGTCACAGAATGGACGTGTGTGAAGTCACAGAATGGAGGTGTGTGAAGTCACAGAACAGAGGTGTATGAAGTCAAAGATGGGGTGTGTGAAGTCAGAATGGAGGTGTGTGAAGTCACAGAATGAAGGTGTGTGAATTCAGAATGGAGGTGTGTGAAGTCACAGAATGGAGGTGTGTGAAGTCAGAATGGAGGTGTGTGAAGTCAGAATGGAGGTGTGTGAAGTCACAGAATGAAGGTGTGTGAAGTCACAGAATGGAGGTGTGTGAAGTCACAGAATGGAGGTATGTGAAGTCACAGAATGGAGGTGTGTGAAGTCAGAATGGAGGTGTGTGAAGTCATAGAATGGATGTTTGTGAAGTAATAATGGAGGTGTGTGAAGTCACAGAAAGGAGGTAAGTGAAGTCACAGAATGGAGGTGTTATGAAGTCACAGAATGGAAGTGTGTGAAGTCATAGAATGGAGGTGTGTGAAGTCACAATGGAGGTGTGTGTAGTCACAAGAATGGAGGTGTGTGAAGTCAGAATGGAGGTGTGTGAAGTCATAGAATAGAGATGTGTGAAGTCACAGAATGGACGTGTGTGAAGTCACAGAATGGAGGTGTGTGAAGTCATAGAACAGAGGTGTATGAAGTCAAAGATGAGGTGTGTGAAGTCAGAATGGAGGTGTGTGAAGTCACAGAATGAAGGTGTGTGAATTCAGAATGGAGGTGTGTGAAGTCACAGAATGGAGGTGTGTGAAGTCAGAATGGATGTGTGTGAAGTCACAGAATGGAGGTGTGTGAAATCATAGAACAGAGGTGTGTGAAGTCATAGAAAGGCGGTGTGTGAAGTCATAGAATGGAGGTGTGTGAACTCACAGAAGGGAGGTTTGTGAACTCAGAATGGAGGTGTGTGAAGTCATAGAATGCAGGTGTGCGAAGTCACAGAATGGAGAAGTATGAAGTCAGAATTTAGGTGTGTGAAGTCACAGAACGGAGGTGTGTGACGTCATAGTATGGAGGTTTGGAAGTCAGAATGGAGGTGTGTGAAGTCACAGAATGGAGGTGAGTGAAGTCAAAGAAGGGTGTGTGTAATCAAAGAATGGAGGTTTCTGAAGTCAGAGAATGGAGGTGTGTGAAGACACAGAATGGAGGTGAGTGAAGTCACAGTATGGAATTGTGTGAAGTCCTAGAATGGAGGTATGTGAAGTCCTAGAATGGAGGTGTGTGACGTCACAGAATGCAGTTGGGTGAAGTCACAGAATGGAGGTTTGTGAAGTTAAAATGGAGGTGTGTGAAGTCATAGAATGGAGGAGTGTGAAGTCACAGAATGGAGGTGTGTGAATTCAAAATGGTGGTGTGTAAAGTCACAGAATGGAGGTGTGTGAAGTCAGAGAATGGAGGTGTGTGAAGTCCTAGAATGGAGGCGTGTGAAGTCAGAGAATGGAGGTGTGTGAAGTCACAGAATGGAGGTGTGTGAAGTCACAGAATGGAGGTGTGTGAAATCACAGAATGGAGGTGTGTGAAGTCAAAGTTGAGGTGTGTGAAGTCACACAATGGAGGTGTGTGAACTCACAGAATGGAGGTGTGTGAAGTCAGATTGGAGGTGTGTGTTGTCAGAGAATTGAGGTTTGTGAAGTAAGAATGTAGGTGTGTGAATTTAAAGAATGGAGGTGTGTGAGGTCAGAGAATGGAGGTGTGTGAAGTCACAGAATGGAGGGGTGTAAACTCAGAATGAAGGTGTGTAAAGTCACAGGATGGAGGTGTGTGAAGTCACAGAATGGAGGTGTGTGACGTCATAATGCAGATGTGTGAAGTCACAGAATGGATAAGTGTGAAGACAGAATGGAGGTGTGTGTAGTCACAGAACGAAGGTGTGTGACGTCATAATATGAAGGTTTTGAAGTCAGAATGGAGGTGTGTGATGTCACAGAATGGCGGTGAGTGAAGTCACAGAGGGGGTGTGTGTAATCATAGAATGGAGGTTTGTGATGTCAGAGAATGGAGGTGTGTGAAGACACAGATTGGAGGTGAGTGAAGTCACAGTATGGAATTTTGTGATGTCCTAGAATGGAGGTGTGTGACGTCACACAATGCAGTTGCGTGAAGTCATAGAATGGAGGTTTGTGAAGTTAAAATGGAGGTGTGTGAAGTCATAGAATGGAGGAGTGTGAAATCACAGAATGGAGGTGTGTGAAGTCAAAAATGGAGGAGTGTAAAAGTCACAGAATGGAGGTGTGTGAAATCAGAGAATGGAGGTGTGTGAAGTCATAGAATGGAGGGGTGTGAAGTCACAAAATGAAGGTGTGTGAAGTAATAGAATGGAGGTGTGTGAAGTCAGAATGGAGATGTGTGAAGTCATAGAATGGAGGTGAGTGAAGTCACAGAATGGAGGTGTGTGAAGTCATAGAATGGAGGTGTGTGAAGTCACAGAATGGAGGTGTGTGACGTCACAGAATGGAGGTGTGAGAAATCATAGAATGGAAGTGTGTGAAGTCACAGAATGGAGGTGTATAAATTCATAGAATGGAGGTGTGTGAAGTCAAAATAGAGGTGTGTTATGTCACAATGGAGGAGTGTGAAGTCACAGAATAGAGGTGTGTGAATTCATAGAATGGAGGTCTGTGAAGTTAAAATGGAGATGTGTGATGTCAAAATGGAGGAGTGTGAAGTGTCTGAATGAGATGTGTGAAGTCAGAATGGAGGTGTGTGAAGTCAAAATGGAGATGTGTGAAGTCATAGAATGGAGGTGTGTGAAGTCATAATGCAGATGTGTGAAGTCACAGAATGGATAAGTGAGAAGACAGAATGGAGGTGTGTGTAGTCACAGAACGGAGGTATGTTACGTCATAGTGTATGGAGGTTTTGAAGTCAGAATGGAGGTGTGTGAAGTCACAGAATGGAGGTGAGTGAAGTCACAGAGGGGGTGTGTGTAATCATAGAATGGAGGTTTGTGAAGTCAGAGAATGGAGGTGTGTGAAGACACAGATTGGAGGTGAGTGAAGTCACAGTATGGAATTGTGCGACGTCCTAGAATGGAGGTGTGTGAAGTACTAGAATGGAGATGTGTGACGTCACAGAATGCAGTTGTGTGAAGTCACAGAATGGAGGTTTGTGAAGTTAAAATGGAGGTGTGAAGTCATAGAATGGAGGAGTGTGCAGTCACAGAATGGAGGTGTGTGAAGTCAAAATGGAGGTGTGTAAAGTCACAGAATGGAGGTGTGTGAAGTCAGAGAATGGAGGTGTGTGAAGTCATAGAATGGAGGAGTGTGAAGTCACAAAATGAAGGTGTGTGAAGTAATAGAATGGAGGTGTGTGAAGTCAGATTGCAGGTGTGTGAAGTCATAGAATGGAGGTGTGTGAAGTCACAGAATGGAGGTGTGTGAGGTCATAGAATGGTGGTGTGTGAAGTCACAGAATGGAGGTGTGTGAAGTCACAGAATGGAGGTGTGTGAAGACACAGAATGGAGGTGTGTGACGGCACAGAATGCAGTTGTGTGAAGTCACAGAATGGAGGTTTGTGATGTTAAAATGGAGGTGTGTGAAGTCATAGAATGGAGGAGTGTGAAGTCAGAGAATGGAGGTGTGTGAAGTCAAAATGGAGGAGTGTAAAGTCACAGAATGGAGGTGTGTGAAGTCATAGAATGGAGGTGTGTGAAGTCATAGAATGGAGGCGTGTGAAGTCAGATAATGGAGGTGTGTGAAGTCAGAGAATGGAGGTGTGTGAAGTCATAGAATGGAGGTGTGTGAAGTCACAAAATGAAGGTGTGTGAAGTAATAGAATGGAGGTGTGTGAAGTCAGATTGGTGGTGTGTGAAGTCATAAAATGGAGGTGTGTGAAGTCACAGAATGGAGGTGTGTGAAGTCATAAAATTGAGGTGTGGGAAGTCACAGAATGGAGGTGTGTGAAGTCACAGAATGGAGGTGTGAGAAATCATAGAATGGAAGTGTGTGAAGTCACAGAATGGAGGTGTGTGAAATCACAGATTCGAGGTGTGTGAATTCATAGAATGGAAGTGTGTGAAGTCACAGAATGGAGGTGTGTGAAATCACAGATTGGAGGTGTGTGAATTCATAGAATGGAGGTGTGTGAAGTCAAAATGGAGGTGTGTGATGTCACAATGGAGGAGTTTGAAGTCACAGAATGAAGGTGTGTGAATTCAGAATGGAGGTGTTTGAAGTCACAGATGGAGGTGTGTGAAGTCAGAATGGAGGTGTGTGAAGTCACAGATTGGATATTTGTGAACTAATAATGTAGGTGTCTGAAGTCATAGAATGGATGTGTGTGAAGTCACAGAATGCAGGTGTATGAAGTCACAGAATGGAGGTGTGTGAAGTCAGAGAATGGAGGTGTGTGAAGTCACAATGGTGGTGTGTGTAGTCACAGAAGGGAGGTGTGTGAAGTCAAAGAATGCGGTGTGTGAAGTCACAGAATGCAGGTGTGTGAAGTCATAGAATGGAGAAGTGTGATGCCCGAATGGAGGTGTGTTAACTCAGAATGGAGGTGTGTGAAGTCACAGAATGGAGTTGTGTGATGTCAGAATGGAGGTGTATGAAGTCACAGAATGAAGGTGTGTGAAGTCACAGAATGGATGTTTGTGAAGTCACAGAATGGAGGTGGTGAAGTCAAAATGGAAGTGTGTGAAGTCATAGAATGGGGTGTGTGAAGTCACAGAATGGAGGTGTGTGAAGTCACAGAATTGAGGTGTATGAAATCACAGATTGGAGCTGTGTGAAATCATAGAATGGAGGTGTGTGAAGTCACAATGGAGGTTGTGAAGTCAGAATGGAGGTGTTTGAAGTCACAGAATGGAGATGTGTGAAGTCATAGAATGGAGGTGTGTGAAGTCACAGAATGGAGGTGTGTGAAGTCACAGAATGCAGGTGTGTGAAGTCAGAATGGAGGTGTGTGAAGTCACAGAATGGATATTTGTGATCTAATAATGTAGGTGTCTGAAGTCATAGAATGGAGGTGTGTGAAGTCACAGAATAGAGGTGTATGAAGTCACAGAATGGAGGAGTGTGAAGTCACAAAATGAAGGTGTGTGAAGTAATAGAATGGAGGTGTGTGAAGTCAGATTGCAGGTGTGTGAAGTCATAGAATGGAGGTGTGTGAAGTCACAGAATGGAGGTGTGTGAGGTCATAGAATGGTGGTGTGTGAAGTCACAGAATGGAGGTGTGTGAAGTTACAGAATGGAGGTGTGTGAAGTCTCAGAATGGAGGTGTGTGACGGCACAGAATGCAGTTGTGTGAAGTCACAGAATGGAGGTTTGTGATGTTAAAATGGAGGTGTGTTAAGTCATAGAATGGAGGAGTGTGAAGTCAGAGAATGGAGGTGTGTGAAGTCAAAATGGAGGAGTGTAAAGTCACAGAATGGAGGTGTGTGAAGTCATAGAATGGAGGTGTGTGAAGTCATAGAATGGAGGCGTGTGAAGTCAGATAATGGAGGTGTGTGAAGTCAGAGAATGGAGGTGTGTGAAGTCATAGAATGGAGGTGTGTGAAGTCACAAAATGAAGGTGTGTGAAGTAATAGAATGGAGGTGTGTGAAGTCAGATTGGAGGTGTGTGAAGTCATAGAATGGAGGTGTGTGAAGTCACAGAATGGAGGTGTGTGAAGTCATAAAATGGAGGTGTGTGAAGTCACAGAATGGAGGTGTGTGAAGTCACAGAATGGAGGTGTGAGAAATCTTAGAATGGAAGTGTGTGAAGTCACAGAATGGAGGTGTGTGAAATCACAGATTCGAGGTGTGTGAATTCATAGAATGGAAGTGTGTGAAGTCACAGAATGGAGGTGTGTGAAATCACAGATTGGAGGTGTGTGAATTCATAGAATGGAGGTGTGTGAAGTCAAAATGGAGGTGTGTGATGTCACAATGGAGGAGTTTTGGAGTCACAGAATGAAGGTGTGTGAATTCAGAATGGAGGTGTTTGAAGTCACAGATGGAGGTGTGTGAAGTCATAGAATGGAGGTGTGTGAAGTCACAGAATGGAGGTGTGTGAGGTCATAGAATGGTGGTGTGTGAAGTCACAGAATGGAGGTGTGTGAAGTCACAGAATGGAGGTGTGTGAAGTCACAGAATGGAGGTGTGTGACGGCACAGAATGCAGTTGTGTGAAGTCACAGAATGGAGGTTTGTGATGTTAAAATGGAGGTGTGTTAAGTCATAGAATGGAGGAGTGTGAAGTCAGAGAATGGAGGTGTGTGAAGTCAAAATGGAGGAGTGTAAAGTCACAGAATGGAGGTGTGTGAAGTCATAGAATGGAGGTGTGTGAAGTCATAGAATGGAGGCGTGTGAAGTCAGATAATGGAGGTGTGTGAAGTCAGAGAATGGAGGTGTGTGAAGTCATAGAATGGAGGTGTGTGAAGTCACAAAATGAAGGTGTGTGAAGTAATAGAATGGAGGTGTGTGAAGTCAGATTGGTGGTGTGTGAAGTCATAGAATGGAGGTGTGTGAAGTCACAGAATGGAGGTGTGTGAAGTCATAAAATTGAGGTGTGTGAAGTCACAGAATGGAGGTGTGTGAAGTCACAGAATGGAGGTGTGAGAAATCATAGAATGGAAGTGTGTGAAGTCACAGAATGGAGGTGTGTGAAATCACAGATTCGAGGTGTGTGAATTCATAGAATGGAAGTGTGTGAAGTCACAGAATGGAGGTGTGTGAAATCACAGATTGGAGGTGTGTGAATTCATAGAATGGAGGTGTGTGAAGTCAAAATGGAGGTGTGTGATGTCACAATGGAGGAGTTTGAAGTCACAGAATGAAGGTGTGTGAATTCAGAACGGAGGTGTTTGAAGTCACAGATGGAGGTGTGTGAAGTCAGAATGGAGGTGTGTGAAGTCACAGATTGGATATTTGTGAACTAATAATGTAGGTGTCTGAAGTCATAGAATGGATGTGTGTGAAGTCACAGAATGCAGGTGTATGAAGTCACAGAATGGAGGTGTGTGAAGTCAGAGAATGGAGGTGTGTGAAGTCACAATGGGGGTGTGTGTAGTCACAGAAGGGAGGTGTGTGAAGTCAAAGAATGCGGTGTGTGAAGTCACAGAATGCAGGTGTGTGAAGTCATAGAATGGAGAAGTGTGATGCCCGAATGGAGGTGTGTTAACTCAGAATGGAGGTGTGTGAAGTCACAGAATGGAGTTGTGTGATGTCAGAATGGAGGTGTATGAAGTCACAGAATGAAGGTGTGTGAAGTCACAGAATGGATGTTTGTGAAGTCACAGAATGGAGGTGGTGAAGTCAAAATGGAAGTGTGTGAAGTCATAGAATGGGGTGTGTGAAGTCACAGAATGGAGGTGTGTGAAGTCACAGAATGGAGGTGTATGAAATCACAGATTGGAGCTGTGTGAAATCATAGAATGGAGGTGTGTGAAGTCAAAATGGAGGTTGTGAAGTCAGAATGGAGGTGTTTGAAGTCACAGAATGGAGATGTGTGAAGTCACAGAATGGAGGTGTGTGAAGTCACAGAATGGAGGTGTGTGAAGTCACAGAATGCAGGTGTGTGAAGTCAGAATGGAGGTGTGTGAAGTCACAGAATGGATATTTGTGATCTAATAATGTAGGTGTCTGAAGTCATAGAATGGAGGTGTGTGAAGTCACAGAATAGAGGTGTATGAAGTCACAGAATGGAGGTGTGTGAAGTCAGAGAATGGAGGTGTGTGAAGTCACAATAGAGGTGTGGGTAGTCACAGAATGGAGGTGTGTGAAGTCAAAGAATGGGTGTGTGAAGTCACAGAATGGAGGTGTGTGAAGTCAAAGAATGGAGAAGTGTGATGTCCGAATGGAGGTGTGTTAACTCAGAATGGAGGTGGGTGAAGTCACAGAATGGAGGTGTGTGAAGTCATAGAATGGAGGTGTGTGAAGTCAGAATGGAGGTGTGTGAAGTCACAGAATGGAGTTGTGTGATGTCAGAATGGAGGTGTGTGAAGTCACAGAATGAAGGTGTGTGAAGTCACAGAATGGAGGTGTGTGAAGTCACAGAATGGAGGTGGTGAAGTCAAAATGGAAGTGTGTGAAGTCATAGAATGGGGTGTGTGAAGTCACAGAATGGAGGTGTGTGAAGTCACAGAATGGAGGTGTATGAAGTCACAGATTGGAGGTGTGTGAAATCATAGAATGGAGGTGTGTGAAGTCAGAATGGAGGTTGTGAAGTCAGAATGGAGGTGCGTGAAATCAGAATAGAGGTGTGTGAAGTCACAGAATGGAGGTGTGTGAACTCAGAATGGAGGTGTTTGAAGTCACAGAATGGAGATGTGTGAAGTCATAGAATGGAGGTGTGTGAAGTCAGAGAATGGAGGTGTGTGAAGTCACAATGGGGGTGTGTGTAGTCACAGAAGGGAGGTGTGTGAAGTCAAAGAATGCGGTGTGTGAAGTCACAGAATGCAGGTGTGTGAAGTCATAGAATGGAGAAGTGTGATGCCCGAATGGAGGTGTGTTAACTCAGAATGGAGGTGTGTGAAGTCACAGAATGGAGTTGTGTGATGTCAGAATGGAGGTGTATGAAGTCACAGAATGAAGGTGTGTGAAGTCACAGAATGGATGTTTGTGAAGTCACAGAATGGAGGTGGTGAAGTCAAAATGGAAGTGTGTGAAGTCATAGAATGGGGTGTGTGAAGTCACAGAATGGAGGTGTGTGAAGTCACAGAATGGAGGTGTATGAAATCACAGATTGGAGCTGTGTGAAATCATAGAATGGAGGTGTGTGAAGTCAAAATGGAGGTTGTGAAGTCAGAATGGAGGTGTTTGAAGTCACAGAATGGAGATGTGTGAAGTCATAGAATGGAGGTGTGTGAAGTCACAGAATGGAGGTGTGTGAAGTCACAGAATGCAGGTGTGTGAAGTCAGAATGGAGGTGTGTGAAGTCACAGAATGGATATTTGTGATCTAATAATGTAGGTGTCTGAAGTCATAGAATGGAGGTGTGTGAAGTCACAGAATAGAGGTGTATGAAGTCACAGAATGGAGGTGTGTGAAGTCAGAGAATGGAGGTGTGTGAAGTCACAATAGAGGTGTGGGTAGTCACAGAATGGAGGTGTGTGAAGTCAAAGAATGGGTGTGTGAAGTCACAGAATGGAGGTGTGTGAAGTCAAAGAATGGAGAAGTGTGATGTCCGAATGGAGGTGTGTTAACTCAGAATGGAGGTGGGTGAAGTCACAGAATGGAGGTGTGTGAAGTCATAGAATGGAGGTGTGTGAAGTCAGAATGGAGGTGTGTGAAGTCACAGAATGGAGTTGTGTGATGTCAGAATGGAGGTGTGTGAAGTCACAGAATGAAGGTGTGTGAAGTCACAGAATGGAGGTGTGTGAAGTCACAGAATGGAGGTGGTGAAGTCAAAATGGAAGTGTGTGAAGTCATAGAATGGGGTGTGTGAAGTCACAGAATGGAGGTGTGTGAAGTCACAGAATGGAGGTGTATGAAGTCACAGATTGGAGGTGTGTGAAATCATAGAATGGAGGTGTGTGAAGTCAGAATGGAGGTTGTGAAGTCAGAATGGAGGTGCGTGAAATCAGAATAGAGGTGTGTGAAGTCACAGAATGGAGGTGTGTGAACTCAGAATGGAGGTGTTTGAAGTCACAGAATGGAGATGTGTGAAGTCATAGAATGGAGGTGTGTGAAGTCATAGAATGGAGGTGTGTGAAATCACAATGGAGGTGTGTGAAGTCACAGAATGGAGTTGTGTCATGTCAGAATGGAGGTGTGTGAAGTCACAGAAGGAAGGTGTGTGAAGTCACAGAATGGAGGTGTGTGAAGTCACAGAATGCAGGTGTGTGAAGTCAAAATGGAAGTGTGTGAAGTCATAGAATGGGGTGTGTGAAGTCACAGAATGGAGGTGTGTGAAGTCACAGAATTGAGGTGTATGAAGTCACAGATTGGAGGTGTGTGAAATCATAGAATGGAGTTGTGTGAAGTAAAAATGGATGTGTGCTGTCACAATGGAGGAGTATGAAGTCATACAATGGTGAGGTGTTAAGTCATAGAATTTAGAAGTGTGAAGTCCGAATGGAGGTCTGTGAAGTCAGAATGGAGATGTCTGAAATCACAGAATGAGGTGTGTGAAGTCATAGAATGGTGGTGTGTGCAGTCACAGAATGGAGGTGTGTGAAGTAAAAGAATGGAGGTGTGTGAATTCAGAATGGAGGTGTCTGAAGAGAGAATGGCGCAGTGTGAAGTCACAGAATGGAGGTGTCTGAAGTCATAGAATGGAGGTGTGTGAAGTCATAGAATGGAGGTGTGCGAAGTCATAGAAAGGAGGTGTGTGGAGTCACAGCGTGTAGGTGTGTGAAGTCACAAAAAGGAAATGTGTGAAGTCATATTATGGAGGTGTGTGAAGTCACAAAATGGAGGTGTGTGAAGTCAAAATGGAGCAGTGTGAAGTCATAGAATGGACCTGTGTGAATTCATAGAATGGAGGTCTGTGAAGTCCTAGAATGGAGTTGTGTGAAATCATAGAATGGAGTTGTGTGAATTCATAGAATGGAGGTGTGAGCAGTCACAGAATGGAGGTGTGTGAGGTCAGAATGGTTGGGTGAGAAGTCATAGAATGGAGGTGTGTGAAGTCAGAATGGAGGTGTGTGAAGTCAGAATGGAGGTGTGAGAACACAGAATGGTGGTGTTTGAAGTCACAGAATGGAGACGTGTGAAGTCATAGAATGGAGGTGTGTGAAGTCACAGAATGGAGGTGTGTGAAGTCAAAATGGAGGTGTGTGAAGTCATAGAATGTACGTGTGTGAATTCATAGAATGGAGGTATGTGAAGTCCTAGAATGGAGTTGTGTGCAATCATAGAATGGAGGTGTGTGAAGTCATAGAATGGAGGTGTGTGAAGTCATAGAATGGAGGTGTGTCAAGTCGCAGAACGGAGGTGTGTGAAGTCAGAATGGAGGTGTGTGAAGTCAGAATGGAGGTGTGTGAAGTCAGAATGGAGGTGTGTGAAGTCACAGAATGAAGGTGTGTGAAGTCACAGAATGGAGGTGTGTGAAGTCACAGAATGGAGGTATGTGAAGTCACAGAATGGAGGTGTGTGAAGTCAGAATGGAGGTGTGTGAAGTCTTAGAATGGATGTTTGTGAAGTAATAATGGAGGTGTGTGAAGTCACAGAAAGGAGGTAAGTGAAGTCACAGAATGGAGGTGTATGAAGTCACAGAATGGAAGTGTGTGAAGTCATAGAATGGAGGTGTGTGAAGTCACAATGGAGGTGTGTGTAGTCACAGAATGGAGGTGTGTGAAGTCAGAATGGAGGTGTGTGAAGTCATAGAATAGAGATGTGTGAAGTCACAGAATGGACGTGTGTGAAGTCACAGAATGGAGGTGTGTGAAGTCACAGAACAGAGGTGTATGAAGTCAAAGATGGGGTGTGTGAAGTCAGAATGGAGGTGTGTGAAGTCACAGAATGAAGGTGTGTGAATTCAGAATGGAGGTGTGTGAAGTCACAGAATGGAGGTGTGTGAAGTCAGAATGGATGTGTGTGAAGTCACAGAATGGAGGTGTGTGAAATCATAGAACAGAGGTGTGTGAAGTCATAGAAAGGCGGTGTGTGAAGTCATAGAATGGAGGTGTGTGAACTCACAGAAGGGAGGTTTGTGAACTCAGAATGGAGGTGTGTGAAGTCATAGAATGCAGGTGTGTGAAGTCACAGAATGGAGAAGTATGAAGTCAGAATTTAGGTGTGTGAAGTCACAGAACGGAGGTGTGTGACGTCATAGTATGGAGGTTTGGAAGTCAGAATGGAGGTGTGTGAAGTCACAGAATGGAGGTGAGTGAAGTCAAAGAAGGGTGTGTGTAATCAAAGAATGGAGGTTTCTGAAGTCAGAGAATGGAGGTGTGTGAAGACACAGAATGGAGGTGAGTGAAGTCACAGTATGGAATTGTGTGAAGTCCTAGAATGGAGGTATGTGAAGTCCTAGAATGGAGGTGTGTGACGTCACAGAATGCAGTTGGGTGAAGTAACAGAATGGAGGTTTGTGAAGTTAAAATGGAGGTGTGTGAAGTCATAGAATGGAGGAGTGTGAAGTCACAGAATGGAGGTGTGTGAATTCAAAATGGTGGTGTGTAAAGTCACAGAATGGAGGTGTGTGAAGTCAGAGAATGGAGGTGTGTGAAGTCCTAGAATGGAGGCGTGTGAAGTCAGAGAATGGAGGTGTGTGAAGTCAGAGAATGGAGGTGTGTGAAGTCACAGAATGGAGGTGTGTGAAATCACAGAATGGAGGTGTGTGAAGTCAAAGTTGAGGTGTGTGAAGTCACACAATGGAGGTGTGTGAACTCACAGAATGGAGGTGTGTGAAGTCAGATTGGAGGTGTGTGTTGTCAGAGAATTGAGGTTTGTTAAGTAAGAATGTAGGTGTGTGAATTTAAAGAATGGAGGTGTGTGAGGTCAGAGAATGGAGGTGTGTGAAGTCACAGAATGGAGGGGTGTAAACTCAGAATGGAGGTGTGTAAAGTCACAGGATGGAGGTGTGTGAAGTCACAGAATGGAGGTGTGTGAAGTCATAATGCAGATGTGTGAAGTCACAGAATGGATAAGTGTGAAGACAGAATGGAGGTGTGTGTAGTCACAGAACGAAGGTGTGTGACGTCATAATATGGAGGTTTTGAAGTCAGAATGGAGGTGTGTGATGTCACAGAATGGCGGTGAGTGAAGTCACAGAGGGGGTGTGTGTAATCATAGAATGGAGGTTTGTGATGTCAGAGAATGGAGGTGTGTGAAGACACAGATTGGAGGTGAGTGAAGTCACAGTATGGAATTTTGTGATGTCCTAGAATGGAGGTGTGTGACGTCACACAATGCAGTTGTGTGAAGTCATAGAATGGAGGTTTGTGAAGTTAAAATGGAGGTGTGTGAAGTCATAGAATGGAGGAGTGTGAAATCACAGAATGGAGGTGTGTGAAGTCAAAATTGAGGTGTGTAAAGTCACAGAATGGAGGTGTGTGAAGTCAGAGAATGGAGGTGTGTGAAGTCCTAGAATGGAGGCGTGTGAAGTCACAGAATGGAGGTGTGTGAAGTCAGAGAATGGAGGTGTGTGAAGTCAGAGAATGGAGGTGTGTGAAGTCACAAAATGAAGGTGTGTGAAGTAATAGAATGGAGGTGTGTGAAGTCAGATTGGAGGTGTGTGAAGTCATAGAATGGAGGTGTGTTAAGTCACAGAATGGAGGTGTGTGAAGTCAAAGAATGGAGTTGTGTGAAGTCACAGAATGGAGGTGTGCGAAGTCACAGAATGGAGGTGTGAGAAATCATAGAATGGAGGTGTGTGAAGTCACAGAATGGAGGTGTGTGAAGTCACAGAATGGAGGTGTGTGACGTCACAGAATGCAGTTGGGTGAAGTCACAGAATGGAGGTTTGTGAAGTTAAAATGGAGGTGTGTTAAGTCATAGAATGGAGGAGTGTGAAGTCAGAGAATGGAGGTGTGTGAAGTCAAAATGGAGGAGTGTAAAGTCACAGAATGGAGGTGTGTGAAATCAGAGAATGGAGGTGTGTGAAGTCATAGAATGGAGGGGTGTGAAGTCACAAAATGAAGGTGTGTGAAGTAATAGAATGGAGGTGTGTGAAGTCAGAATGGAGATGTGTGAAGTCATAGAATGGAGGTGAGTGAAGTCACAGAATGGAGGTGTGTGAAGTCATAGAATGGAGGTGTGTGAAGTCACAGAATGGAGGTGTGTGACGTCACAGAATGGAGGTGTGAGAAATCATAGAATGGAAGTGTGTGAAGTCACAGAATGGAGGTGTATAAATTCATAGAATGGAGGTGTGTGAAGTCAAAATAGAGGTGTGTTATGTCACAATGGAGGAGTGTGAAGTCACAGAATAGAGGTGTGTGAATTCATAGAATGGAGGTCTGTGAAGTTAAAATGGAGATGTGTGATGTCAAAATGGAGGAGTGTGAAGTGTCTGAATGAGATGTGTGAAGTCAGAATGGAGGTGTGTGAAGTCAAAATGGAGATGTGTGAAGTCATAGAATGGAGGTGTGTGAAGTCATAATGCAGATGTGTGAAGTCACAGAATGGATAAGTGAGAAGACAGAATGGAGGTGTGTGTAGTCACAGAACGGAGGTATGTTACGTCATAGTATGGAGGTTTTGAAGTCAGAATGGAGGTGTGTGAAGTCACAGAATGGAGGTGAGTGAAGTCACAGAGGGGGTGTGTGTAATTATAGAATGGAGGTTTGTGAAGTCAGAGAATGGAGGTGTGTGAAGACACAGATTGGAGGTGAGTGAAGTCACAGTATGGAATTGTGCAACGTCCTAGAATGGAGGTGTGTGAAGTACTAGAATGGAGATGTGTGACGTCACAGAATGCAGTTGTGTGAAGTCACAGAATGGAGGTTTGTGAAGTTAAAATGGAGGTGTGAAGTCATAGAATGGAGGAGTGTGCAGTCACAGAATGGAGGTGTGTGAAGTCAAAATGGAGGTGTGTAAAGTCACAGAATGGAGGTGTGTGAAGTCAGAGAATGGAGGTGTGTGAAGTCATAGAATGGAGGAGTGTGAAGTCACAAAATGAAGGTGTGTGAAGTAATAGAATGGAGGTGTGTGAAGTCAGATTGCAGGTGCGTGAAGTCATAGAATGGAGGTGTGTGAAGTCACAGAATGGAGGTGTGTGAGGTCATAGAATGGTGGTGTGTGAAGTCACAGAATGGAGGTGTGTGAAGTCACAGAATGGAGGTGTGTGAAGTCACAGAATGGAGGTGTGTGACGGCACAGAATGCAGTTGTGTGAAGTCACAGAATGGAGGTTTGTGATGTTAAAATGGAGGTGTGTTAAGTCATAGAATGGAGGAGTGTGAAGTCAGAGAATGGAGGTGTGTGAAGTCAAAATGGAGGAGTGTAAAGTCACAGAATGGAGGTGTGTGAAGTCATAGAATGGAGGTGTGTGAAGTCATAGAATGGAGGCGTGTGAAGTCAGATAATGGAGGTGTGTGAAGTCAGAGAATGGAGGTGTGTGAAGTCATAGAATGGAGGTGTGTGAAGTCACAAAATGAAGGTGTGTGAAGTAATAGAATGGAGGTGTGTGAAGTCAGATTGGAGGTGTGTGAAGTCATAGAATGGAGGTGTGTGAAGTCACAGAATGGAGGTGTGTGAAGTCATAAAATGGAGGTGTGTGAAGTCACAGAATGGAGGTGTGTGAAGTCACAGAATGGAGGTGTGAGGAATCATAGAATGGAAGTGTGTGAAGTCACAGAATGGAGGTGTGTGAAATCACAGATTCGAGGTGTGTGAATTCATAGAATGGAAGTGTGTGAAGTCACAGAATGGAGGTGTGTGAAATCACAGATTGGAGGTGTGTGAATTCATAGAATGGAGGTGTGTGAAGTCAAAATGGAGGTGTGTGATGTCACAATGGAGGAGTTTGAAGTCACAGAATGAAGGTGTGTGAATTCAGAACGGAGGTGTTTGAAGTCACAGATGGAGGTGTGTGAAGTCAGAATGGAGGTGTGTGAAGTCACAGATTGGATATTTGTGAACTAATAATGTAGGTGTCTGAAGTCATAGAATGGATGTGTGTGAAGTCACAGAATGCAGGTGTATGAAGTCACAGAATGGAGGTGTGTGAAGTCAGAGAATGGAGGTGTGTGAAGTCACAATGGGGGTGTGTGTAGTCACAGAAGGGAGGTGTGTGAAGTCAAAGAATGCGGTGTGTGAAGTCACAGAATGCAGGTGTGTGAAGTCATAGAATGGAGAAGTGTGATGCCCGAATGGAGGTGTGTTAACTCAGAATGGAGGTGTGTGAAGTCACAGAATGGAGTTGTGTGATGTCAGAATGGAGGTGTATGAAGTCACAGAATGAAGGTGTGTGAAGTCACAGAATGGATGTTTGTGAAGTCACAGAATGGAGGTGGTGAAGTCAAAATGGAAGTGTGTGAAGTCATAGAATGGGGTGTGTGAAGTCACAGAATGGAGGTGTGTGAAGTCACAGAATGGAGGTGTATGAAATCACAGATTGGAGCTGTGTGAAATCATAGAATGGAGGTGTGTGAAGTCACAATGGAGGTTGTGAAGTCAGAATGGAGGTGTTTGAAGTCACAGAATGGAGATGTGTGAAGTCATAGAATGGAGGTGTGTGAAGTCACAGAATGGAGGTGTGTGAAGTCACAGAATGCAGGTGTGTGAAGTCAGAATGGAGGTGTGTGAAGTCACAGAATGGATATTTGTGATCTAATAATGTAGGTGTCTGAAGTCATAGAATGGAGGTGTGTGAAGTCACAGAATAGAGGTGTATGAAGTCACAGAATGGAGGTGTGTGAAGTCAGAGAATGGAGGTGTGTGAAGTCACAATAGAGGTGTGGGTAGTCACAGAATGGAGGTGTGTGAAGTCAAAGAATGGGTGTGTGAAGTCACAGAATGGAGGTGTGTGAAGTCAAAGAATGGAGAAGTGTGATGTCCGAATGGAGGTGTGTTAACTCAGAATGGAGGTGGGTGAAGTCACAGAATGGAGGTGTGTGAAGTCATAGAATGGAGGTGTGTGAAGTCAGAATGGAGGTGTGTGAAGTCACAGAATGGAGTTGTGTGATGTCAGAATGGAGGTGTGTGAAGTCACAGAATGAAGGTGTGTGAAGTCACAGAATGGAGGTGTGTGAAGTCACAGAATGGAGGTGGTGAAGTCAAAATGGAAGTGTGTGAAGTCATAGAATGGGGTGTGTGAAGTCACAGAATGGAGGTGTGTGAAGTCACAGAATGGAGGTGTATGAAGTCACAGATTGGAGGTGTGTGAAATCATAGAATGGAGGTGTGTGAAGTCAGAATGGAGGTTGTGAAGTCAGAATGGAGGTGCGTGAAATCAGAATAGAGGTGTGTGAAGTCACAGAATGGAGGTGTGTGAACTCAGAATGGAGGTGTTTGAAGTCACAGAATGGAGATGTGTGAAGTCATAGAATGGAGGTGTGTGAAGTCATAGAATGGAGGTGTGTGAAATCACAATGGAGGTGTGTGAAGTCACAGAATGGAGTTGTGTCATGTCAGAATGGAGGTGTGTGAAGTCACAGAAGGAAGGTGTGTGAAGTCACAGAATGGAGGTGTGTGAAGTCACAGAATGCAGGTGTGTGAAGTCAAAATGGAAGTGTGTGAAGTCATAGAATGGGGTGTGTGAAGTCACAGAATGGAGGTGTGTGAAGTCACAGAATTGAGGTGTATGAAGTCACAGATTGGAGGTGTGTGAAATCATAGAATGGAGTTGTGTGAAGTAAAAATGGATGTGTGCTGTCACAATGGAGGAGTATGAAGTCATACAATGGTGATGTGTTAAGTCATAGAATTTAGAAGTGTGAAGTCCGAATGGAGGTCTGTGAAGTCAGAATGGAGATGTCTGAAATCACAGAATGAGGTGTGTGAAGTCATAGAATGGTGGTGTGTGCAGTCACAGAATGGAGGTGTGTGAAGTAAAAGAATGGAGGTGTGTGAATTCAGAATGGAGGTGTCTGAAGAGAGAATGGCGCAGTGTGAAGTCACAGAATGGAGGTGTCTGAAGTCATAGAATGGAGGTGTGTGAAGTCATAGAATGGAGGTGTGCGAAGTCATAGAAAGGAGGTGTGTGGAGTCACAGCGTGTAGGTGTGTGAAGTCACAAAAAGGAAATGTGTGAAGTCATATTATGGAGGTGTGTGAAGTCACAAAATGGAGGTGTGTGAAGTCAAAATGGAGCAGTGTGAAGTCATAGAATGGACCTGTGTGAATTCATAGAATGGAGGTCTGTGAAGTCCTAGAATGGAGTTGTGTGAAATCATAGAATGGAGTTGTGTGAATTCATAGAATGGAGGTGTGAGCAGTCACAGAATGGAGGTGTGTGAGGTCAGAATGGTTGGGTGAGAAGTCATAGAATGGAGGTGTGTGAAGTCAGAATGGAGGTGTGTGAAGTCAGAATGGAGGTGTGAGAACTCAGAATGGTGGTGTTTGAAGTCACAGAATGGAGACGTGTGAAGTCATAGAATGGAGGTGTGTGAAGTCATAGAATGGAGGTGTGTGAAGTCACAATGGAGGTGTGGGAAGTCAGAGAATGGAGTTGTGTGAAGTCAGAATGGAGGTGTGTGAAGTCACAGAATGAAGGTGTGTGAAGTCACAGAATGGAGGTGTGTGAAGGCACAGAATGGAGGTTTGTGAAATCAAAGAATGGAGTTGTGTGAAGTCAGAATGGAGGTGTGTGAAGTCACAGAATGGAGGTGTGTGAAGTCACATAATGGAGGTATGTGAAGTCACAGAATGGAGGTGTATGACGTCACAGAATGGAGATGTGTGACGTCACAGAATGGAGGTGTGTGAAGTCACAATGGAAGTGTTTGTAGTCACAGAATGGAGGTGTGTGAAGTCAGAATGGAGGTGTGTGAATTCATAGAATAGAGATGTGTGAAGTCACAGAAAGGAGGTGTGTGAAATCAGAGAATGGAGGTGTGTGAAGTCATAGAACGGAGGTGTGTGAAGTCAAAGAGGGGGTGTGTGAAGTCAGAATGGAGGTGTGTGAAGTCACAGAATAAAGGTGTGTGAATTCAGAATGGAGGTGTTTGAAGTCACAGAATGGAGGTGTGTGAAGTCAGAATGGAGGTGTGTGAAGTCACAGAATGGATATTTCTGAACTAATAATGTAGGTGTGTGAAGTCATAGAATGGAGGTGTGTGAAGTCACAGAATGGAGGTGTGTGAAATCATAGAATGGAGGTGTGAGAAGTCATAGAAAGGCGGTGTGTGAAGTCATAGAATGGAGGTGTGTGAGGTCACAGAAGGGAGGTTTGTGAACTCAGAATGGAGGTGTGTGAAGTCATAATGCAGTTGTGTGAAGTCACAGAATGGATAAGTGTGAAGACAGAATGGAGGTGTGTGTAGTCACAGAACGGAGGTATGTTACGTCATAGTATGGAGGTTTTGAAGTCAGAATGGAGGTGTGTGAAGTCGCAGAATGGAGGTGAGTGAAGTCACAGAGGGGGTGTGTGTAATCATAGAATGGAGGTTTGTGAAGTAAGAGAATGGAGGTGTGTGAAGTCAAAGAATGGGTGTGTGAAGTCACAGAATGGAGGTGTGTGAAGTCAAAGAATGGAGAAGTGTGATGTCCGAATGGAGGTGTGTTAACTCAGAATGGAGGTGGGTGAAGTCACAGAATGGAGGTGTGTGAAGTCATAGAATGGAGGTGTGTGAAGTCAGAATGGAGGTGTGTGAAGTCACAGAATGGAGTTGTGTGATGTCAGAATGGAGGTGTGTGAAGTCACAGAATGAAGGTGTGTGAAGTCACAGAATGGAGGTGTGTGAAGTCACAGAATGGAGGTGGTGAAGTCAAAATGGAAGTGTGTGAAGTCATAGAATGGGGTGTGTGAAGTCACAGAATGGAGGTGTGTGAAGTCACAGAATGGAGGTGTATGAAGTCACAGATTGGAGGTGTGTGAAATCATAGAATGGAGGTGTGTGAAGTCAGAATGGAGGTTGTGAAGTCAGAATGGAGGTGCGTGAATCAGAATAGAGGTGTGTGAAGTCATAGAATGGAGGTGTGTGAAGTCAGAATGGAGGTGTGTGAAGTCACAGAATGGAGTTGTGTGATGTCAGAATGGAGGTGTGTGAAGTCACAGAATGAAGGTGTGTGAAGTCACAGAATGGAGGTGTGTGAAGTCACAGAATGGAGGTGTGTGAACTCAGAATGGAGGTGTTTGAAGTCACAGAATGGAGATGTGTGAAGTCATAGAATGGAGGTGTGTGAAATCACAATGGAGGTGTGTGAAGTCACAGAATGGAGTTGTGTCATGTCAGAATGGAGGTGTGTGAAGTCACAGAAGGAAGGTGTGTGAAGTCACAGAATGGAGGTGTGTGAAGTCACAGAATGCAGGTGTGTGAAGTCAAAATGGAAGTGTGTGAAGTCATAGAATGGGGTGTGTGAAGTCACAGAATGGAGGTGTGTGAAGTCACAGAATTGAGGTGTATGAAGTCACAGATTGGAGGTGTGTGAAATCATAGAATGGAGTTGTGTGAAGTAAAAATGGATGTGTGCTGTCACAATGGAGGAGTATGAAGTCATACAATGGTGATGTGTTAAGTCATAGAATTTAGAAGTGTGAAGTCCGAATGGAGGTCTGTGAAGTCAGAATGGAGATGTCTGAAATCACAGAATGAGGTGTGTGAAGTCATAGAATGGTGGTGTGTGCAGTCACAGAATGGAGGTGTGTGAAGTAAAAGAATGGAGGTGTGTGAATTCAGAATGGAGGTGTCTGAAGAGAGAATGGCGCAGTGTGAAGTCACAGAATGGAGGTGTCTGAAGTCATAGAATGGAGGTGTGTGAAGTCATAGAATGGAGGTGTGCGAAGTCATAGAAAGGAGGTGTGTGGAGTCACAGCGTGTAGGTGTGTGAAGTCACAAAAAGGAAATGTGTGAAGTCATATTATGGAGGTGTGTGAAGTCACAAAATGGAGGTGTGTGAAGTCAAAATGGAGCAGTGTGAAGTCATAGAATGGACCTGTGTGAATTCATAGAATGGAGGTCTGTGAAGTCCTAGAATGGAGTTGTGTGAAATCATAGAATGGAGTTGTGTGAATTCATAGAATGGAGGTGTGAGCAGTCACAGAATGGAGGTGTGTGAGGTCAGAATGGTTGGGTGAGAAGTCATAGAATGGAGGTGTGTGAAGTCAGAATGGAGGTGTGTGAAGTCAGAATGGAGGTGTGAGAACACAGAATGGTGGTGTGTGAAGTCACAGAATGGAGACGTGTGAAGTCATAGAATGGAGGTGTGTGAAGTCACAGAATGGAGGTGTGTGAAGTCAAAATGGAGGTGTGTGAAGTCATAGAATGTACGTGTGTGAATTCATAGAATGGAGGTATGTGAAGTCCTAGAATGGAGTTGTGTGCAATCATAGAATGGAGGTGTGTGAAGTCATAGAATGGAGGTGTGTGAAGTCATAGAATGGAGGTGTGTCAAGTCGCAGAACGGAGGTGTGTGAAGTCAGAATGGAGGTGTGTGAAGTCAGAATGGAGGTGTGTGAAGTCAGAATGGAGGTGTGTGAAGTCACAGAATGAAGGTGTGTGAAGTCACAGAATGGAGGTGTGTGAAGTCACAGAATGGAGGTATGTGAAGTCACAGAATGAAGGTGTGTGAATTCAGAATGGAGGTGTTTGAAGTCACAGATGGAGGTGTGTGAAGTCAGAATGGAGGTGTGTGAAGTCACAGATTGGATATTTGTGAACTAATAATGTAGGTGTCTGAAGTCATAGAATGTATGTGTGTGAAGTCACAGAATGCAGGTGTATGAAGTCACAGAATGGAGGTGTGTGAAGTCAGAGAATGGAGGTGTGTGAAGTCACAATGGGGGTGTGTGTAGTCACAGAAGGGAGGTGTGTGAAGTCAAAGAATGCGGTGTGTGAAGTCACAGAATGCAGGTGTGTGAAGTCATAGAATGGAGAAGTGTGATGCCCGAATGGAGGTGTGTTAACTCAGAATGGAGGTGTGTGAAGTCACAGAATGGAGTTGTGTGATGTCAGAATGGAGGTGTATGAAGTCACAGAATGAAGGTGTGTGAAGTCACAGAATGGATGTTTGTGAAGTCACAGAATGGAGGTGGTGAAGTCAAAATGGAAGTGTGTGAAGTCATAGAATGGGGTGTGTAAAGTCACAGAATGGAGGTGTGTGAAGTCACAGAATGGAGGTGTATGAAATCACAGATTGGAGCTGTGTGAAATCATAGAATGGAGGTGTGTGAAGTCACAATGGAGGTTGTGAAGTCAGAATGGAGGTGTTTGAAGTCACAGAATGGAGATGTGTGAAGTCATAGAATGGAGGTGTGTGAAGTCACAGAATGGAGGTGTGTGAAGTCACAGAATGCAGGTGTGTGAAGTCAGAATGGAGGTGTGTGAAGTCACAGAATGGATATTTGTGATCTAATAATGTAGGAGTCTGAAGTCATAGAATGGAGGTGTGTGAAGTCACAGAATAGAGGTGTATGAAGTCACAGAATGGAGGTGTGTGAAGTCAGAGAATGGAGGTGTGTGAAGTCACAATAGAGGTGTGGGTAGTCACAGAATGGAGGTGTGTGAAGTCAAAGAATGGGTGTGTGAAGTCACAGAATGGAGGTGTGTGAAGTCAAAGAATGGAGAAGTGTGATGTCCGAATGGAGGTGTGTTAACTCAGAATGGAGGTGGGTGAAGTCACAGAATGGAGGTGTGTGAAGTCATAGAATGGAGGTGTGTGAAGTCAGAATGGAGGTGTGTGAAGTCACAGAATGGAGTTGTGTGATGTCAGAATGGAGGTGTGTGAAGTCACAGAATGAAGGTGTGTGAAGTCACAGAATGGAGGTGTGTGAAGTCACAGAATGGAGGTGGTGAAGTCAAAATGGAAGTGTGTGAAGTCATAGAATGGGGTGTGTGAAGTCACAGAATGGAGGTGTGTGAAGTCACAGAATGGAGGTGTATGAAGTCACAGATTGGAGGTGTGTGAAATCATAGAATGGAGGTGTGTGAAGTCAGAATGGAGGTTGTGAAGTCAGAATGGAGGTGCGTGAAATCAGAATAGAGGTGTGTGAAGTCACAGAATGGAGGTGTGTGAACTCAGAATGGAGGTGTTTGAAGTCACAGAATGGAGATGTGTGAAGTCATAGAATTCAGGTGTGTGAAGTCATAGAATGGAGGTGTGTGAAATCACAATGGAGGTGTGTGAAGTCACAGAATGGAGTTGTGTCATGTCAGAATGGAGGTGTGTGAAGTCACAGAAGGAAGGTGTGTGAAGTCACAGAATGGAGGTGTGTGAAGTCACAGAATGCAGGTGTGTGAAGTCAAAATGGAAGTGTGTGAAGTCATAGAATGGGGTGTGTGAAGTCACAGAATGGAGGTGTGTGAAGTCACAGAATTGAGGTGTATGAAGTCACAGATTGGAGGTGTGTGAAATCATAGAATGGAGTTGTGTGAAGTAAAAATGGATGTGTGCTGTCACAATGGAGGAGTATGAAGTCATACAATGGTGATGTGTTAAGTCATAGGATTTAGAAGTGTGAAGTCCGAATGGAGGTCTGTGAAGTCAGAATGGAGATGTCTGAAATCACAGAATGAGGTGTGTGAAGTCATAGAATGGTGGTGTGTGCAGTCACAGAATGGAGGTGTGTGAAGTAAAAGAATGGAGGTGTGTGAATTCAGAATGGAGGTGTCTGAAGAGAGAATGGCGCAGTGTGAAGTCACAGAATGGAGGTGTCTGAAGTCATAGAATGGAGGTGTGTGAAGTCATAGAATGGAGGTGTGCGAAGTCATAGAAAGGAGGTGTGTGGAGTCACAGCGTGTAGGTGTGTGAAGTCACAAAAAGGAAATGTGTGAAGTCATATTATGGAGGTGTGTGAAGTCACAAAATGGAGGTGTGTGAAGTCAAAATGGAGCAGTGTGAAGTCATAGAATGGACCTGTGTGAATTCATAGAATGGAGGTCTGTGAAGTCCTAGAATGGAGTTGTGTGAAATCATAGAATGGAGTTGTGTGAATTCATAGAATGGAGGTGTGAGCAGTCACAGAATGGAGGTGTGTGAGGTCAGAATGGTTGGGTGAGAAGTCATAGAATGGAGGTGTGTGAAGTCAGAATGGAGGTGTGTGAAGTCAGAATGGAGGTGTGAGAACTCAGAATGGTGGTGTTTGAAGTCACAGAATGGAGACGTGTGAAGTCATAGAATGGAGGTGTGTGAAGTCATAGAATAGAGGTGTGTGAAGTCACAATGGAGGTGTGGGAAGTCAGAGAATGGAGTTGTGTGAAGTCAGAATGGAGGTGTGTGAAGTCACAGAATGAAGGTGTGTGAAGTCACAGAATGGAGGTGTGTGAAGGCACAGAATGGAGGTTTGTGAAATCAAAGAATGGAGTTGTGTGAAGTCAGAATGGAGGTGTGTGAAGTCACAGAATGGAGGTGTGTGAAGTCACATAATGGAGGTATGTGAAGTCACAGAATGGAGGTGTATGACGTCACAGAATGGAGATGTGTGACGTCACAGAATGGAGGTGTGTGAAGTCACAATGGAAGTGTTTGTAGTCACAGAATGGAGGTGTGTGAAGTCAGAATGGAGGTGTGTGAATTCATAGAATAGAGATGTGTGAAGTCACAGAAAGGAGGTGTGTGAAATCAGAGAATGGAGGTGTGTGAAGTCATAGAACGGAGGTGTGTGAAGTCAAAGAGGGGGGTGTGTGAAGTCAGAATGGAGGTGTGTGAAGTCACAGAATAAAGGTGTGTGAATTCAGAATGGAGGTGTTTGAAGTCACAGAATGGAGGTGTGTGAAGTCAGAATGGAGGTGTGTGAAGTCACAGAATGGATATTTCTGAACTAATAATGTAGGTGTGTGAAGTCATAGAATGGAGGTGTGTGAAGTCACAGAATGGAGGTGTGTGAAATCATAGAATGGAGGTGTGAGAAGTCATAGAAAGGCGGTGTGTGAAGTCATAGAATGGAGGTGTGTGAGGTCACAGAAGGGAGGTTTGTGAACTCAGAATGGAGGTGTGTGAAGTCCTAATGCAGTTGTGTGAAGTCACAGAATGGATAAGTGTGAAGACAGAATGGAGGTGTGTGTAGTCACAGAACGGAGGTATGTTACGTCATAGTATGGAGGTTTTGAAGTCAGAATGGAGGTGTGTGAAGTCGCAGAATGGAGGTGAGTGAAGTCACAGAGGGGGTGTGTGTAATCATAGAATGGAGGTTTGTGAAGTAAGAGAATGGAGGTGTGTGAAGTCAAAGAATGGGTGTGTGAAGTCACAGAATGGAGGTGTGTGAAGTCAAAGAATGGAGAAGTGTGATGTCCGAATGGAGGTGTGTTAACTCAGAATGGAGGTGGGTGAAGTCACAGAATGGAGGTGTGTGAAGTCATAGAATGGAGGTGTGTGAAGTCAGAATGGAGGTGTGTGAAGTCACAGAATGGAGTTGTGTGATGTCAGAATGGAGGTGTGTGAAGTCACAGAATGAAGGTGTGTGAAGTCACAGAATGGAGGTGTGTGAAGTCACAGAATGGAGGTGGTGAAGTCAAAATGGAAGTGTGTGAAGTCATAGAATGGGGTGTGTGAAGTCACAGAATGGAGGTGTGTGAAGTCACAGAATGGAGGTGTATGAAGTCACAGATTGGAGGTGTGTGAAATCATAGAATGGAGGTGTGTGAAGTCAGAATGGAGGTTGTGAAGTCAGAATGGAGGTGCGTGAAATCAGAATAGAGGTGTGTGAAGTCATAGAATGGAGGTGTGTGAAGTCAGAATGGAGGTGTGTGAAGTCACAGAATGGAGTTGTGTGATGTCAGAATGGAGGTGTGTGAAGTCACAGAATGAAGGTGTGTGAAGTCACAGAATGGAGGTGTGTGAAGTCACAGAATGGAGGTGTGTGAACTCAGAATGGAGGTGTTTGAAGTCACAGAATGGAGATGTGTGAAGTCATAGAATGGAGGTGTGTGAAGTCATAGAATGGAGGTGTGTGAAATCACAATGGAGGTGTGTGAAGTCACAGAATGGAGTTGTGTCATGTCAGAATGGAGGTGTGTGAAGTCACAGAAGGAAGGTGTGTGAAGTCACAGAATGGAGGTGTGTGAAGTCACAGAATGCAGGTGTGTGAAGTCAAAATGGAAGTGTGTGAAGTCATAGAATGGGGTGTGTGAAGTCACAGAATGGAGGTGTGTGAAGTCACAGAATTGAGGTGTATGAAGTCACAGATTGGAGGTGTGTGAAATCATAGAATGGAGTTGTGTGAAGTAAAAATGGATGTGTGCTGTCACAATGGAGGAGTATGAAGTCATACAATGGTGATGTGTTAAGTCATAGAATTTAGAAGTGTGAAGTCCGAATGGAGGTCTGTGAAGTCAGAATGGAGATGTCTGAAATCACAGAATGAGGTGTGTGAAGTCATAGAATGGTGGTGTGTGCAGTCACAGAATGGAGGTGTGTGAAGTAAAAGAATGGAGGTGTGTGAATTCAGAATGGAGGTGTCTGAAGAGAGAATGGCGCAGTGTGAAGTCACAGAATGGAGGTGTCTGAAGTCATAGAATGGAGGTGTGTGAAGTCATAGAATGGAGGTGTGCGAAGTCATAGAAAGGAGGTGTGTGGAGTCACAGCGTGTAGGTGTGTGAAGTCACAAAAAGGAAATGTGTGAAGTCATATTATGGAGGTGTGTGAAGTCACAAAATGGAGGTGTGTGAAGTCAAAATGGAGCAGTGTGAAGTCATAGAATGGACCTGTGTGAATTCATAGAATGGAGGTCTGTGAAGTCCTAGAATGGAGTTGTGTGAAATCATAGAATGGAGTTGTGTGAATTCATAGAATGGAGGTGTGAGCAGTCACAGAATGGAGGTGTGTGAGGTCAGAATGGTTGGGTGAGAAGTCATAGAATGGAGGTGTGTGAAGTCAGAATGGAGGTGTGTGAAGTCAGAATGGAGGTGTGAGAACACAGAATGGTGGTGTTTGAAGTCACAGAATGGAGACGTGTGAAGTCATAGAATGGAGGTGTGTGAAGTCACAGAATGGAGGTGTGTGAAGTCAAAATGGAGGTGTGTGAAGTCATAGAATGTACGTGTGTGAATTCATAGAATGGAGGTATGTGAAGTCCTAGAATGGAGTTGTGTGCAATCATAGAATGGAGGTGTGTGAAGTCATAGAATGGAGGTGTGTGAAGTCATAGAATGGAGGTGTGTCAAGTCGCAGAACGGAGGTGTGTGAAGTCAGAATGGAGGTGTGTGAAGTCAGAATGGAGGTGTGTGAAGTCAGAATGGAGGTGTGTGAAGTCACAGAATGAAGGTGTGTGAAGTCACAGAATGGAGGTGTGTGAAGTCACAGAATGGAGGTATGTGAAGTCACAGAATGGAGGTGTGTGAAGTCAGAATGGAGGTGTGTGAAGTCATAGAATGGATGTTTGTGAAGTAATAATGGAGGTGTGTGAAGTCACAGAAAGGAGGTAAGTGAAGTCACAGAATGGAGGTGTATGAAGTCACAGAATGGAAGTGTGTGAAGTCATAGAATGGAGGTGTGTGAAGTCACAATGGAGGTGTGTGTAGTCACAGAATGGAGGTGTGTGAAGTCAGAATGGAGGTGTGTGAAGTCATAGAATAGAGATGTGTGAAGTCACAGAATGGACGTGTGTGAAGTCACAGAATGGAGGTGTGTGAAGTCACAGAACAGAGGTGTATGAAGTCAAAGATGGGGTGTGTGAAGTCAGAATGGAGGTGTGTGAAGTCACAGAATGAAGGTGTGTGAATTCAGAATGGAGGTGTGTGAAGTCACAGAATGGAGGTGTGTGAAGTCAGAATGGATGTGTGTGAAGTCACAGAATGGAGGTGTGTGAAATCATAGAACAGAGGTGTGTGAAGTCATAGAAAGGCGGTGTGTGAAGTCATAGAATGGAGGTGTGTGAACTCACAGAAGGGAGGTTTGTGAACTCAGAATGGAGGTGTGTGAAGTCATAGAATGCAGGTGTGTGAAGTCACAGAATGCAGAAGTATGAAGTCAGAATTTAGGTGTGTGAAGTCACAGAACGGAGGTGTGTGACGTCATAGTATATGGAGGTTTGGAAGTCAGAATGGAGGTGTGTGAAGTCACAGAATGGAGGTGAGTGAAGTCAAAGAAGGGTGTGTGTAATCAAAGAATGGAGGTTTCTGAAGTCAGAGAATGGAGGTGTGTGAAGACACAGAATGGAGGTGAGTGAAGTCACAGTATGGAATTGTGTGAAGTCCTAGAATGGAGGTATGTGAAGTCCTAGAATGGAGGTGTGTGACGTCACAGAATGCAGTTGGGTGAAGTAACAGAATGGAGGTTTGTGAAGTTAAAATGGAGGTGTGTGAAGTCATAGAATGGAGGAGTGTGAAGTCACAGAATGGAGGTGTGTGAATTCAAAATGGTGGTGTGTAAAGTCACAGAATGGAGGTGTGTGAAGTCAGAGAATGGAGGTGTGTGAAGTCCTAGAATGGAGGCGTGTGAAGTCAGAGAATGGAGGTGTGTGAAGTCAGAGAATGGAGGTGTGTGAAGTCACAGAATGGAGGTGTGTGAAATCACAGAATGGAGGTGTGTGAAGTCAAAGTTGAGGTGTGTGAAGTCACACAATGGAGGTGTGTGAACTCACAGAATGGAGGTGTGTGAAGTCAGATTGGAGGTGTGTGTTGTCAGAGAATTGAGGTTTGTTAAGTAAGAATGTAGGTGTGTGAATTTAAAGAATGGAGGTGTGTGAGGTCAGAGAATGGAGGTGTGTGAAGTCACAGAATGGAGGGGTGTAAACTCAGAATGGAGGTGTGTAAAGTCACAGGATGGAGGTGTGTGAAGTCACAGAATGGAGGTGTGTGAAGTCATAATGCAGATGTGTGAAGTCACAGAATGGATAAGTGTGAAGACAGAATGGAGGTGTGTGTAGTCACAGAACGAAGGTGTGTGACGTCATAATATGGAGGTTTTGAAGTCAGAATGGAGGTGTGTGATGTCACAGAATGGCGGTGAGTGAAGTCACAGAGGGGGTGTGTGTAATCATAGAATGGAGGTTTGTGATGTCAGAGAATGGAGGTGTGTGAAGACACAGATTGGAGGTGAGTGAAGTCACAGTATGGAATTTTGTGATGTCCTAGAATGGAGGTGTGTGACGTCACACAATGCAGTTGTGTGAAGTCATAGAATGGAGGTTTGTGAAGTTAAAATGGAGGTGTGTGAAGTCATAGAATGGAGGAGTGTGAAATCACAGAATGGAGGTGTGTGAAGTCAAAATTGAGGTGTGTAAAGTCACAGAATGGAGGTGTGTGAAGTCAGAGAATGGAGGTGTGTGAAGTCCTAGAATGGAGGCGTGTGAAGTCACAGAATGGAGGTGTGTGAAGTCAGAGAATGGAGGTGTGTGAAGTCAGAGAATGGAGGTGTGTGAAGTCACAAAATGAAGGTGTGTGAAGTAATAGAATGGAGGTGTGTGAAGTCAGATTGGAGGTGTGTGAAGTCATAGAATGGAGGTGTGTTAAGTCACAGAATGGAGGTGTGTGAAGTCAAAGAATGGAGTTGTGTGAAGTCACAGAATGGAGGTGTGCGAAGTCACAGAATGGAGGTGTGAGAAATCATAGAATGGAGGTGTGTGAAGTCACAGAATGGAGGTGTGTGAAGTCACAGAATGGAGGTGTGTGACGTCACAGAATGCAGTTGGGTGAAGTCACAGAATGGAGGTTTGTGAAGTTAAAATGGAGGTGTGTTAAGTCATAGAATGGAGGAGTGTGAAGTCAGAGAATGGAGGTGTGTGAAGTCAAAATGGAGGAGTGTAAAGTCACAGAATGGAGGTGTGTGAAATCAGAGAATGGAGGTGTGTGAAGTCATAGAATGGAGGGGTGTGAAGTCACAAAATGAAGGTGTGTGAAGTAATAGAATGGAGGTGTGTGAAGTCAGAATGGAGATGTGTGAAGTCATAGAATGGAGGTGAGTGAAGTCACAGAATGGAGGTGTGTGAAGTCATAGAATGGAGGTGTGTGAAGTCACAGAATGGAGGTGTGTGACGTCACAGAATGGAGGTGTGAGAAATCATAGAATGGAAGTGTGTGAAGTCACAGAATGGAGGTGTATAAATTCATAGAATGGAGGTGTGTGAAGTCAAAATAGAGGTGTGTTATGTCACAATGGAGGAGTGTGAAGTCACAGAATAGAGGTGTGTGTGAATTCATAGAATGGAGGTCTGTGAAGTTAAAATGGAGATGTGTGATGTCAAAATGGAGGAGTGTGAAGTGTCTGAATGAGATGTGTGAAGTCAGAATGGAGGTGTGTGAAGTCAAAATGGAGATGTGTGAAGTCATAGAATGGAGGTGTGTGAAGTCATAATGCAGATGTGTGAAGTCACAGAATGGATAAGTGAGAAGACAGAATGGAGGTGTGTGTAGTCACAGAACGGAGGTATGTTACGTCATAGTATGGAGGTTTTGAAGTCAGAATGGAGGTGTGTGAAGTCACAGAATGGAGGTGAGTGAAGTCACAGAGGGGGTGTGTGTAATCATAGAATGGAGGTTTGTGAAGTCAGAGAATGGAGGTGTGTGAAGACACAGATTGGAGGTGAGTGAAGTCACAGTATGGAATTGTGCAACGTCCTAGAATGGAGGTGTGTGAAGTACTAGAATGGAGATGTGTGACGTCACAGAATGCAGTTGTGTGAAGTCACAGAATGGAGGTTTGTGAAGTTAAAATGGAGGTGTGAAGTCATAGAATGGAGGAGTGTGCAGTCACAGAATGGAGGTGTGTGAAGTCAAAATGGAGGTGTGTAAAGTCACAGAATGGAGGTGTGTGAAGTCAGAGAATGGAGGTGTGTGAAGTCATAGAATGGAGGAGTGTGAAGTCACAAAATGAAGGTGTGTGAAGTAATAGAATGGAGGTGTGTGAAGTCAGATTGCAGGTGTGTGAAGTCATAGAATGGAGGTGTGTGAAGTCACAGAATGGAGGTGTGTGAGGTCATAGAATGGTGGTGTGTGAAGTCACAGAATGGAGGTGTGTGAAGTCACAGAATGGAGGTGTGTGAAGTCACAGAATGGAGGTGTGTGACGGCACAGAATGCAGTTGTGTGAAGTCACAGAATGGAGGTTTGTGATGTTAAAATGGAGGTGTGTTAAGTCATAGAATGGAGGAGTGTGAAGTCAGAGAATGGAGGTGTGTGAAGTCAAAATGGAGGAGTGTAAAGTCACAGAATGGAGGTGTGTGAAGTCATAGAATGGAGGTGTGTGAAGTCATAGAATGGAGGCGTGTGAAGTCAGATAATGGAGGTGTGTGAAGTCAGAGAATGGAGGTGTGTGAAGTCATAGAATGGAGGTGTGTGAAGTCACAAAATGAAGGTGTGTGAAGTAATAGAATGGAGGTGTGTGAAGTCAGATTGGAGGTGTGTGAAGTCATAGAATGGAGGTGTGTGAAGTCACAGAATGGAGGTGTGTGAAGTCATAAAATGGAGGTGTGTGAAGTCACAGAATGGAGGTGTGTGAAGTCACAGAATGGAGGTGTGAGGAATCATAGAATGGAAGTGTGTGAAGTCACAGAATGGAGGTGTGTGAAATCACAGATTCGAGGTGTGTGAATTCATAGAATGGAAGTGTGTGAAGTCACAGAATGGAGGTGTGTGAAATCACAGATTGGAGGTGTGTGAATTCATAGAATGGAGGTGTGTGAAGTCAAAATGGAGGTGTGTGATGTCACAATGGAGGAGTTTGAAGTCACAGAATGAAGGTGTGTGAATTCAGAACGGAGGTGTTTGAAGTCACAGATGGAGGTGTGTGAAGTCAGAATGGAGGTGTGTGAAGTCACAGATTGGATATTTGTGAACTAATAATGTAGGTGTCTGAAGTCATAGAATGGATGTGTGTGAAGTCACAGAATGCAGGTGTATGAAGTCACAGAATGGAGGTGTGTGAAGTCAGAGAATGGAGGTGTGTGAAGTCACAATGGGGGTGTGTGTAGTCACAGAAGGGAGGTGTGTGAAGTCAAAGAATGCGGTGTGTGAAGTCACAGAATGCAGGTGTGTGAAGTCATAGAATGGAGAAGTGTGATGCCCGAATGGAGGTGTGTTAACTCAGAATGGAGGTGTGTGAAGTCACAGAATGGAGTTGTGTGATGTCAGAATGGAGGTGTATGAAGTCACAGAATGAAGGTGTGTGAAGTCACAGAATGGATGTTTGTGAAGTCACAGAATGGAGGTGGTGAAGTCAAAATGGAAGTGTGTGAAGTCATAGAATGGGGTGTGTGAAGTCACAGAATGGAGGTGTGTGAAGTCACAGAATGGAGGTGTATGAAATCACAGATTGGAGCTGTGTGAAATCATAGAATGGAGGTGTGTGAAGTCACAATGGAGGTTGTGAAGTCAGAATGGAGGTGTTTGAAGTCACAGAATGGAGATGTGTGAAGTCATAGAATGGAGGTGTGTGAAGTCACAGAATGGAGGTGTGTGAAGTCACAGAATGCAGGTGTGTGAAGTCAGAATGGAGGTGTGTGAAGTCACAGAATGGATATTTGTGATCTAATAATGTAGGTGTCTGAAGTCATAGAATGGAGGTGTGTGAAGTCACAGAATAGAGGTGTATGAAGTCACAGAATGGAGGTGTGTGAAGTCAGAGAATGGAGGTGTGTGAAGTCACAATAGAGGTGTGGGTAGTCACAGAATGGAGGTGTGTGAAGTCAAAGAATGGGTGTGTGAAGTCACAGAATGGAGGTGTGTGAAGTCAAAGAATGGAGAAGTGTGATGTCCGAATGGAGGTGTGTTAACTCAGAATGGAGGGTGGGTGAAGTCACAGAATGGAGGTGTGTGAAGTCATAGAATGGAGGTGTGTGAAGTCAGAATGGAGGTGTGTGAAGTCACAGAATGGAGTTGTGTGATGTCAGAATGGAGGTGTGTGAAGTCACAGAATGAAGGTGTGTGAAGTCACAGAATGGAGGTGTGTGAAGTCACAGAATGGAGGTGGTGAAGTCAAAATGGAAGTGTGTGAAGTCATAGAATGGGGTGTGTGAAGTCACAGAATGGAGGTGTGTGAAGTCACAGAATGGAGGTGTATGAAGTCACAGATTGGAGGTGTGTGAAATCATAGAATGGAGGTGTGTGAAGTCAGAATGGAGGTTGTGAAGTCAGAATGGAGGTGCGTGAAATCAGAATAGAGGTGTGTGAAGTCACAGAATGGAGGTGTGTGAACTCAGAATGGAGGTGTTTGAAGTCACAGAATGGAGATGTGTGAAGTCATAGAATGGAGGTGTGTGAAGTCATAGAATGGAGGTGTGTGAAATCACAATGGAGGTGTGTGAAGTCACAGAATGGAGTTGTGTCATGTCAGAATGGAGGTGTGTGAAGTCACAGAAGGAAGGTGTGTGAAGTCACAGAATGGAGGTGTGTGAAGTCACAGAATGCAGGTGTGTGAAGTCAAAATGGAAGTGTGTGAAGTCATAGAATGGGGTGTGTGAAGTCACAGAATGGAGGTGTGTGAAGTCACAGAATTGAGGTGTATGAAGTCACAGATTGGAGGTGTGTGAAATCATAGAATGGAGTTGTGTGAAGTAAAAATGGATGTGTGCTGTCACAATGGAGGAGTATGAAGTCATACAATGGTGATGTGTTAAGTCATAGAATTTAGAAGTGTGAAGTCCGAATGGAGGTCTGTGAAGTCAGAATGGAGATGTCTGAAATCACAGAATGAGGTGTGTGAAGTCATAGAATGGTGGTGTGTGCAGTCACAGAATGGAGGTGTGTGAAGTAAAAGAATGGAGGTGTGTGAATTCAGAATGGAGGTGTCTGAAGAGAGAATGGCGCAGTGTGAAGTCACAGAATGGAGGTGTCTGAAGTCATAGAATGGAGGTGTGTGAAGTCATAGAATGGAGGTGTGCGAAGTCATAGAAAGGAGGTGTGTGGAGTCACAGCGTGTAGGTGTGTGAAGTCACAAAAAGGAAATGTGTGAAGTCATATTATGGAGGTGTGTGAAGTCACAAAATGGAGGTGTGTGAAGTCAAAATGGAGCAGTGTGAAGTCATAGAATGGACCTGTGTGAATTCATAGAATGGAGGTCTGTGAAGTCCTAGAATGGAGTTGTGTGAAATCATAGAATGGAGTTGTGTGAATTCATAGAATGGAGGTGTGAGCAGTCACAGAATGGAGGTGTGTGAGGTCAGAATGGTTGGGTGAGAAGTCATAGAATGGAGGTGTGTGAAGTCAGAATGGAGGTGTGTGAAGTCAGAATGGAGGTGTGAGAACACAGAATGGTGGTGTTTGAAGTCACAGAATGGAGACGTGTGAAGTCATAGAATGGAGGTGTGTGAAGTCACAGAATGGAGGTGTGTGAAGTCAAAATGGAGGTGTGTGAAGTCATAGAATGTACGTGTGTGAATTCATAGAATGGAGGTATGTGAAGTCCTAGAATGGAGTTGTGTGCAATCATAGAATGGAGGTGTGTGAAGTCATAGAATGGAGGTGTGTGAAGTCATAGAATGGAGGTGTGTCAAGTCGCAGAACGGAGGTGTGTGAAGTCAGAATGGAGGTGTGTGAAGTCAGAATGGAGGTGTGTGAAGTCAGAATGGAGGTGTGTGAAGTCACAGAATGAAGGTGTGTGAAGTCACAGAATGGAGGTGTGTGAAGTCACAGAATGGAGGTATGTGAAGTCACAGAATGAAGGTGTGTGAAGTCAGAATGGAGGTGTGTGAAGTCATAGAATGGATGTTTGTGAAGTAATAATGGAGGTGTGTGAAGTCACAGAAAGGAGGTAAGTGAAGTCACAGAATGGAGGTGTATGAAGTCACAGAATGGAAGTGTGTGAAGTCATAGAATGGAGGTGTGTGAAGTCACAATGGAGGTGTGTGTAGTCACAGAATGGAGGTGTGTGAAGTCAGAATGGAGGTGTGTGAAGTCATAGAATAGAGATGTGTGAAGTCACAGAATGGACGTGTGTGAAGTCACAGAATGGAGGTGTGTGAAGTCACAGAACAGAGGTGTATGAAGTCAAAGATGGGGTGTGTGAAGTCAGAATGGAGGTGTGTGAAGTCACAGAATGAAGGTGTGTGAATTCAGAATGGAGGGTGTGTGAAGTCACAGAATGGAGGTGTGTGAAGTCAGAATGGATGTGTGTGAAGTCACAGAATGGAGGTGTGTGAAATCATAGAACAGAGGTGTGTGAAGTCATAGAAAGGCGGTGTGTGAAGTCATAGAATGGAGGTGTGTGAACTCACAGAAGGGAGGTTTGTGAACTCAGAATGGAGGTGTGTGAAGTCATAGAATGCAGGTGTGTGAAGTCACAGAATGCAGAAGTATGAAGTCAGAATTTAGGTGTGTGAAGTCACAGAACGGAGGTGTGTGACGTCATAGTATGGAGGTTTGGAAGTCAGAATGGAGGTGTGTGAAGTCACAGAATGGAGGTGAGTGAAGTCAAAGAAGGGTGTGTGTAATCAAAGAATGGAGGTTTCTGAAGTCAGAGAATGGAGGTGTGTGAAGACACAGAATGGAGGTGAGTGAAGTCACAGTATGGAATTGTGTGAAGTCCTAGAATGGAGGTATGTGAAGTCCTAGAATGGAGGTGTGTGACGTCACAGAATGCAGTTGGGTGAAGTAACAGAATGGAGGTTTGTGAAGTTAAAATGGAGGTGTGTGAAGTCATAGAATGGAGGAGTGTGAAGTCACAGAATGGAGGTGTGTGAATTCAAAATGGTGGTGTGTAAAGTCACAGAATGGAGGTGTGTGAAGTCAGAGAATGGAGGTGTGTGAAGTCCTAGAATGGAGGCGTGTGAAGTCAGAGAATGGAGGTGTGTGAAGTCAGAGAATGGAGGTGTGTGAAGTCACAGAATGGAGGTGTGTGAAATCACAGAATGGAGGTGTGTGAAGTCAAAGTTGAGGTGTGTGAAGTCACACAATGGAGGTGTGTGAACTCACAGAATGGAGGTGTGTGAAGTCAGATTGGAGGTGTGTGTTGTCAGAGAATTGAGGTTTGTTAAGTAAGAATGTAGGTGTGTGAATTTAAAGAATGGAGGTGTGTGAGGTCAGAGAATGGAGGTGTGTGAAGTCACAGAATGGAGGGGTGTAAACTCAGAATGGAGGTGTGTAAAGTCACAGGATGGAGGTGTGTGAAGTCACAGAATGGAGGTGTGTGAAGTCATAATGCAGATGTGTGAAGTCACAGAATGGATAAGTGTGAAGACAGAATGGAGGTGTGTGTAGTCACAGAACGAAGGTGTGTGACGTCATAATATGGAGGTTTTGAAGTCAGAATGGAGGTGTGTGATGTCACAGAATGGCGGTGAGTGAAGTCACAGAGGGGGTGTGTGTAATCATAGAATGGAGGTTTGTGATGTCAGAGAATGGAGGTGTGTGAAGACACAGATTGGAGGTGAGTGAAGTCACAGTATGGAATTTTGTGATGTCCTAGAATGGAGGTGTGTGACGTCACACAATGCAGTTGTGTGAAGTCATAGAATGGAGGTTTGTGAAGTTAAAATGGAGGTGTGTGAAGTCATAGAATGGAGGAGTGTGAAATCACAGAATGGAGGTGTGTGAAGTCAAAATTGAGGTGTGTAAAGTCACAGAATGGAGGTGTGTGAAGTCAGAGAATGGAGGTGTGTGAAGTCCTAGAATGGAGGCGTGTGAAGTCACAGAATGGAGGTGTGTGAAGTCAGAGAATGGAGGTGTGTGAAGTCAGAGAATGGAGGTGTGTGAAGTCACAAAATGAAGGTGTGTGAAGTAATAGAATGGAGGTGTGTGAAGTCAGATTGGAGGTGTGTGAAGTCATAGAATGGAGGTGTGTTAAGTCACAGAATGGAGGTGTGTGAAGTCAAAGAATGGAGTTGTGTGAAGTCACAGAATGGAGGTGTGCGAAGTCACAGAATGGAGGTGTGAGAAATCATAGAATGGAGGTGTGTGAAGTCACAGAATGGAGGTGTGTGAAGTCACAGAATGGAGGTGTGTGACGTCACAGAATGCAGTTGGGTGAAGTCACAGAATGGAGGTTTGTGAAGTTAAAATGGAGGTGTGTTAAGTCATAGAATGGAGGAGTGTGAAGTCAGAGAATGGAGGTGTGTGAAGTCAAAATGGAGGAGTGTAAAGTCACAGAATGGAGGTGTGTGAAATCAGAGAATGGAGGTGTGTGAAGTCATAGAATGGAGGGGTGTGAAGTCACAAAATGAAGGTGTGTGAAGTAATAGAATGGAGGTGTGTGAAGTCAGAATGGAGATGTGTGAAGTCATAGAATGGAGGTGAGTGAAGTCACAGAATGGAGGTGTGTGAAGTCATAGAATGGAGGTGTGTGAAGTCACAGAATGGAGGTGTGTGACGTCACAGAATGGAGGTGTGAGAAATCATAGAATGGAAGTGTGTGAAGTCACAGAATGGAGGTGTATAAATTCATAGAATGGAGGTGTGTGAAGTCAAAATAGAGGTGTGTTATGTCACAATGGAGGAGTGTGAAGTCACAGAATAGAGGTGTGTGAATTCATAGAATGGAGGTCTGTGAAGTTAAAATGGAGATGGGTGATGTCAAAATGGAGGAGTGTGAAGTGTCTGAATGAGATGTGTGAAGTCAGAATGGAGGTGTGTGAAGTCAAAATGGAGATGTGTGAAGTCATAGAATGGAGGTGTGTGAAGTCATAATGCAGATGTGTGAAGTCACAGAATGGATAAGTGAGAAGACAGAATGGAGGTGTGTGTAGTCACAGAACGGAGGTATGTTACGTCATAGTATGGAGGTTTTGAAGTCAGAATGGAGGTGTGTGAAGTCACAGAATGGAGGTGAGTGAAGTCACAGAGGGGGTGTGTGTAATCATAGAATGGAGGTTTGTGAAGTCAGAGAATGGAGGTGTGTGAAGACACAGATTGGAGGTGAGTGAAGTCACAGTATGGAATTGTGCAACGTCCTAGAATGGAGGTGTGTGAAGTACTAGAATGGAGATGTGTGACGTCACAGAATGCAGTTGTGTGAAGTCACAGAATGGAGGTTTGTGAAGTTAAAATGGAGGTGTGAAGTCATAGAATGGAGGAGTGTGCAGTCACAGAATGGAGGTGTGTGAAGTCAAAATGGAGGTGTGTAAAGTCACAGAATGGAGGTGTGTGAAGTCAGAGAATGGAGGTGTGTGAAGTCATAGAATGGAGGAGTGTGAAGTCACAAAATGAAGGTGTGTGAAGTAATAGAATGGAGGTGTGTGAAGTCAGATTGCAGGTGTGTGAAGTCATAGAATGGAGGTGTGTGAAGTCACAGAATGGAGGTGTGTGAGGTCATAGAATGGTGGTGTGTGAAGTCACAGAATGGAGGTGTGTGAAGTCACAGAATGGAGGTGTGTGAAGTCACAGAATGGAGGTGTATGAAATCACAGATTGGAGCTGTGTGAAATCATAGAATGGAGGTGTGTGAAGTCAAAATGGAGGTTGTGAAGTCAGAATGGAGGTGTTTGAAGTCACAGAATGGAGATGTGTGAAGTCATAGAATGGAGGTGTGTGAAGTCACAGAATGGAGGTGTGTGAAGTCACAGAATGCAGGTGTGTGAAGTCAGAATGGAGGTGTGTGAAGTCACAGAATGGATATTTGTGATCTAATAATGTAGGTGTCTGAAGTCATAGAATGGAGGTGTGTGAAGTCACAGAATAGAGGTGTATGAAGTCACAGAATGGAGGTGTGTGAAGTCAGAGAATGGAGGTGTGTGAAGTCACAATAGAGGTGTGGGTAGTCACAGAATGGAGGTGTGTGAAGTCAAAGAATGGGTGTGTGAAGTCACAGAATGGAGGTGTGTGAAGTCAAAGAATGGAGAAGTGTGATGTCCGAATGGAGGTGTGTTAACTCAGAATGGAGGTGGGTGAAGTCACAGAATGGAGGTGTGTGAAGTCATAGAATGGAGGTGTGTGAAGTCAGAATGGAGGTGTGTGAAGTCACAGAATGGAGTTGTGTGATGTCAGAATGGAGGTGTGTGAAGTCACAGAATGAAGGTGTGTGAAGTCACAGAATGGAGGTGTGTGAAGTCACAGAATGGAGGTGGTGAAGTCAAAATGGAAGTGTGTGAAGTCATAGAATGGGGTGTGTGAAGTCACAGAATGGAGGTGTGTGAAGTCACAGAATGGAGGTGTATGAAGTCACAGATTGGAGGTGTGTGAAATCATAGAATGGAGGTGTGTGAAGTCAGAATGGAGGTTGTGAAGTCAGAATGGAGGTGCGTGAAATCAGAATAGAGGTGTGTGAAGTCACAGAATGGAGGTGTGTGAACTCAGAATGGAGGTGTTTGAAGTCACAGAATGGAGATGTGTGAAGTCATAGAATGGAGGTGTGTGAAGTCATAGAATGGAGGTGTGTGAAATCACAATGGAGGTGTGTGAAGTCACAGAATGGAGTTGTGTCATGTCAGAATGGAGGTGTGTGAAGTCACAGAAGGAAGGTGTGTGAAGTCACAGAATGGAGGTGTGTGAAGTCACAGAATGCAGGTGTGTGAAGTCAAAATGGAAGTGTGTGAAGTCATAGAATGGGGTGTGTGAAGTCACAGAATGGAGGTGTGTGAAGTCACAGAATTGAGGTGTATGAAGTCACAGATTGGAGGTGTGTGAAATCATAGAATGGAGTTGTGTGAAGTAAAAATGGATGTGTGCTGTCACAATGGAGGAGTATGAAGTCATACAATGGTGATGTGTTAAGTCATAGAATTTAGAAGTGTGAAGTCCGAATGGAGGTCTGTGAAGTCAGAATGGAGATGTCTGAAATCACAGAATGAGGTGTGTGAAGTCATAGAATGGTGGTGTGTGCAGTCACAGAATGGAGGTGTGTGAAGTAAAAGAATGGAGGTGTGTGAATTCAGAATGGAGGTGTCTGAAGAGAGAATGGCGCAGTGTGAAGTCACAGAATGGAGGTGTCTGAAGTCATAGAATGGAGGTGTGTGAAGTCATAGAATGGAGGTGTGCGAAGTCATAGAAAGGAGGTGTGTGGAGTCACAGCGTGTAGGTGTGTGAAGTCACAAAAAGGAAATGTGTGAAGTCATATTATGGAGGTGTGTGAAGTCACAAAATGGAGGTGTGTGAAGTCAAAATGGAGCAGTGTGAAGTCATAGAATGGACCTGTGTGAATTCATAGAATGGAGGTCTGTGAAGTCCTAGAATGGAGTTGTGTGAAATCATAGAATGGAGTTGTGTGAATTCATAGAATGGAGGTGTGAGCAGTCACAGAATGGAGGTGTGTGAGGTCAGAATGGTTGGGTGAGAAGTCATAGAATGGAGGTGTGTGAAGTCAGAATGGAGGTGTGTGAAGTCAGAATGGAGGTGTGAGAACACAGAATGGTGGTGTTTGAAGTCACAGAATGGAGACGTGTGAAGTCATAGAATGGAGGTGTGTGAAGTCACAGAATGGAGGTGTGTGAAGTCAAAATGGAGGTGTGTGAAGTCATAGAATGTACGTGTGTGAATTCATAGAATGGAGGTATGTGAAGTCCTAGAATGGAGTTGTGTGCAATCATAGAATGGAGGTGTGTGAAGTCATAGAATGGAGGTGTGTGAAGTCATAGAATGGAGGTGTGTCAAGTCGCAGAACGGAGGTGTGTGAAGTCAGAATGGAGGTGTGTGAAGTCAGAATGGAGGTGTGTGAAGTCAGAATGGAGGTGTGTGAAGTCACAGAATGAAGGTGTGTGAAGTCACAGAATGGAGGTGTGTGAAGTCACAGAATGGAGGTATGTGAAGTCACAGAATGAAGGTGTGTGAAGTCAGAATGGAGGTGTGTGAAGTCATAGAATGGATGTTTGTGAAGTAATAATGGAGGTGTGTGAAGTCACAGAAAGGAGGTAAGTGAAGTCACAGAATGGAGGTGTATGAAGTCACAGAATGGAAGTGTGTGAAGTCATAGAATGGAGGTGTGTGAAGTCACAATGGAGGTGTGTGTAGTCACAGAATGGAGGTGTGTGAAGTCAGAATGGAGGTGTGTGAAGTCATAGAATAGAGATGTGTGAAGTCACAGAATGGACGTGTGTGAAGTCACAGAATGGAGGTGTGTGAAGTCACAGAACAGAGGTGTATGAAGTCAAAGATGGGGTGTGTGAAGTCAGAATGGAGGTGTGTGAAGTCACAGAATGAAGGTGTGTGAATTCAGAATGGAGGTGTGTGAAGTCACAGAATGGAGGTGTGTGAAGTCAGAATGGATGTGTGTGAAGTCACAGAATGGAGGTGTGTGAAATCATAGAACAGAGGTGTGTGAAGTCATAGAAAGGCGGTGTGTGAAGTCATAGAATGGAGGTGTGTGAACTCACAGAAGGGAGGTTTGTGAACTCAGAATGGAGGTGTGTGAAGTCATAGAATGCAGGTGTGTGAAGTCACAGAATGCAGAAGTATGAAGTCAGAATTTAGGTGTGTGAAGTCACAGAACGGAGGTGTGTGACGTCATAGTATGGAGGTTTGGAAGTCAGAATGGAGGTGTGTGAAGTCACAGAATGGAGGTGAGTGAAGTCAAAGAAGGGTGTGTGTAATCAAAGAATGGAGGTTTCTGAAGTCAGAGAATGGAGGTGTGTGAAGACACAGAATGGAGGTGAGTGAAGTCACAGTATGGAATTGTGTGAAGTCCTAGAATGGAGGTATGTGAAGTCCTAGAATGGAGGTGTGTGACGTCACAGAATGCAGTTGGGTGAAGTAACAGAATGGAGGTTTGTGAAGTTAAAATGGAGGTGTGTGAAGTCATAGAATGGATGAGTGTGAAGTCACAGAATGGAGGTGTGTGAATTCAAAATGGTGGTGTGTAAAGTCACAGAATGGAGGTGTGTGAAGTCAGAGAATGGAGGTGTGTGAAGTCCTAGAATGGAGGCGTGTGAAGTCAGAGAATGGAGGTGTGTGAAGTCAGAGAATGGAGGTGTGTGAAGTCACAGAATGGAGGTGTGTGAAATCACAGAATGGAGGTGTGTGAAGTCAAAGTTGAGGTGTGTGAAGTCACACAATGGAGGTGTGTGAACTCACAGAATGGAGGTGTGTGAAGTCAGATTGGAGGTGTGTGTTGTCAGAGAATTGAGGTTTGTTAAGTAAGAATGTAGGTGTGTGAATTTAAAGAATGGAGGTGTGTGAGGTCAGAGAATGGAGGTGTGTGAAGTCACAGAATGGAGGGGTGTAAACTCAGAATGGAGGTGTGTAAAGTCACAGGATGGAGGTGTGTGAAGTCACAGAATGGAGGTGTGTGAAGTCATAATGCAGATGTGTGAAGTCACAGAATGGATAAGTGTGAAGACAGAATGGAGGTGTGTGTAGTCACAGAACGAAGGTGTGTGACGTCATAATATGGAGGTTTTGAAGTCAGAATGGAGGTGTGTGATGTCACAGAATGGCGGTGAGTGAAGTCACAGAGGGGGTGTGTGTAATCATAGAATGGAGGTTTGTGATGTCAGAGAATGGAGGTGTGTGAAGACACAGATTGGAGGTGAGTGAAGTCACAGTATGGAATTTTGTGATGTCCTAGAATGGAGGTGTGTGACGTCACACAATGCAGTTGTGTGAAGTCATAGAATGGAGGTTTGTGAAGTTAAAATGGAGGTGTGTGAAGTCATAGAATGGAGGAGTGTGAAATCACAGAATGGAGGTGTGTGAAGTCAAAATTGAGGTGTGTAAAGTCACAGAATGGAGGTGTGTGAAGTCAGAGAATGGAGGTGTGTGAAGTCCTAGAATGGAGGCGTGTGAAGTCACAGAATGGAGGTGTGTGAAGTCAGAGAATGGAGGTGTGTGAAGTCAGAGAATGGAGGTGTGTGAAGTCACAAAATGAAGGTGTGTGAAGTAATAGAATGGAGGTGTGTGAAGTCAGATTGGAGGTGTGTGAAGTCATAGAATGGAGGTGTGTTAAGTCACAGAATGGAGGTGTGTGAAGTCAAAGAATGGAGTTGTGTGAAGTCACAGAATGGAGGTGTGCGAAGTCACAGAATGGAGGTGTGAGAAATCATAGAATGGAGGTGTGTGAAGTCACAGAATGGAGGTGTGTGAAGTCACAGAATGGAGGTGTGTGACGTCACAGAATGCAGTTGGGTGAAGTCACAGAATGGAGGTTTGTGAAGTTAAAATGGAGGTGTGTTAAGTCATAGAATGGAGGAGTGTGAAGTCAGAGAATGGAGGTGTGTGAAGTCAAAATGGAGGAGTGTAAAGTCACAGAATGGAGGTGTGTGAAATCAGAGAATGGAGGTGTGTGAAGTCATAGAATGGAGGGGTGTGAAGTCACAAAATGAAGGTGTGTGAAGTAATAGAATGGAGGTGTGTGAAGTCAGAATGGAGATGTGTGAAGTCATAGAATGGAGGTGAGTGAAGTCACAGAATGGAGGTGTGTGAAGTCATAGAATGGAGGTGTGTGAAGTCACAGAATGGAGGTGTGTGACGTCACAGAATGGAGGTGTGAGAAATCATAGAATGGAAGTGTGTGAAGTCACAGAATGGAGGTGTATAAATTCATAGAATGGAGGTGTGTGAAGTCAAAATAGAGGTGTGTTATGTCACAATGGAGGAGTGTGAAGTCACAGAATAGAGGTGTGTGAATTCATAGAATGGAGGTCTGTGAAGTTAAAATGGAGATGTGTGATGTCAAAATGGAGGAGTGTGAAGTGTCTGAATGAGATGTGTGAAGTCAGAATGGAGGTGTGTGAAGTCAAAATGGAGATGTGTGAAGTCATAGAATGGAGGTGTGTGAAGTCATAATGCAGATGTGTGAAGTCACAGAATGGATAAGTGAGAAGACAGAATGGAGGTGTGTGTAGTCACAGAACGGAGGTATGTTACGTCATAGTATGGAGGTTTTGAAGTCAGAATGGAGGTGTGTGAAGTCACAGAATGGAGGTGAGTGAAGTCACAGAGGGGGTGTGTGTAATCATAGAATGGAGGTTTGTGAAGTCAGAGAATGGAGGTGTGTGAAGACACAGATTGGAGGTGAGTGAAGTCACAGTATGGAATTGTGCAACCTCCTAGAATGGAGGTGTGTGAAGTACTAGAATGGAGATGTGTGACGTCACAGAATGCAGTTGTGTGAAGTCACAGAATGGAGGTTTGTGAAGTTAAAATGGAGGTGTGAAGTCATAGAATGGAGGAGTGTGCAGTCACAGAATGGAGGTGTGTGAAGTCAAAATGGAGGTGTGTAAAGTCACAGAATGGAGGTGTGTGAAGTCAGAGAATGGAGGTGTGTGAAGTCATAGAATGGAGGAGTGTGAAGTCACAAAATGAAGGTGTGTGAAGTAATAGAATGGAGGTGTGTGAAGTCAGATTGCAGGTGTGTGAAGTCATAGAATGGAGGTGTGTGAAGTCACAGAATGGAGGTGTGTGAGGTCATAGAATGGTGGTGTGTGAAGTCACAGAATGGAGGTGTGTGAAGTCACAGAATGGAGGTGTGTGAAGTCACAGAATGGAGGTGTGTGACGGCACAGAATGCAGTTGTGTGAAGTCACAGAATGGAGGTTTGTGATGTTAAAATGGAGGTGTGTTAAGTCATAGAATGGAGGAGTGTGAAGTCAGAGAATGGAGGTGTGTGAAGTCAAAATGGAGGAGTGTAAAGTCACAGAATGGAGGTGTGTGAAGTCATAGAATGGAGGTGTGTGAAGTCATAGAATGGAGGCGTGTGAAGTCAGATAATGGAGGTGTGTGAAGTCAGAGAATGGAGGTGTGTGAAGTCATAGAATGGAGGTGTGTGAAGTCACAAAATGAAGGTGTGTGAAGTAATAGAATGGAGGTGTGTGAAGTCAGATTGGAGGTGTGTGAAGTCATAGAATGGAGGTGTGTGAAGTCACAGAATGGAGGTGTGTGAAGTCATAAAATGGAGGTGTGTGAAGTCACAGAATGGAGGTGTGTGAAGTCACAGAATGGAGGTGTGAGGAATCATAGAATGGAAGTGTGTGAAGTCACAGAATGGAGGTGTGTGAAATCACAGATTCGAGGTGTGTGAATTCATAGAATGGAAGTGTGTGAAGTCACAGAATGGAGGTGTGTGAAATCACAGATTGGAGGTGTGTGAATTCATAGAATGGAGGTGTGTGAAGTCAAAATGGAGGTGTGTGATGTCACAATGGAGGAGTTTGAAGTCACAGAATGAAGGTGTGTGAATTCAGAACGGAGGTGTTTGAAGTCACAGATGGAGGTGTGTGAAGTCAGAATGGAGGTGTGTGAAGTCACAGATTGGATATTTGTGAACTAATAATGTAGGTGTCTGAAGTCATAGAATGGATGTGTGTGAAGTCACAGAATGCAGGTGTATGAAGTCACAGAATGGAGGTGTGTGAAGTCAGAGAATGGAGGTGTGTGAAGTCACAATGGGGGTGTGTGTAGTCACAGAAGGGAGGTGTGTGAAGTCAAAGAATGCGGTGTGTGAAGTCACAGAATGCAGGTGTGTGAAGTCATAGAATGGAGAAGTGTGATGCCCGAATGGAGGTGTGTTAACTCAGAATGGAGGTGTGTGAAGTCACAGAATGGAGTTGTGTGATGTCAGAATGGAGGTGTATGAAGTCACAGAATGAAGGTGTGTGAAGTCACAGAATGGATGTTTGTGAAGTCACAGAATGGAGGTGGTGAAGTCAAAATGGAAGTGTGTGAAGTCATAGAATGGGGTGTGTGAAGTCACAGAATGGAGGTGTGTGAAGTCACAGAATGGAGGTGTATGAAATCACAGATTGGAGCTGTGTGAAATCATAGAATGGAGGTGTGTGAAGTCACAATGGAGGTTGTGAAGTCAGAATGGATGTGTTTGAAGTCACAGAATGGAGATGTGTGAAGTCATAGAATGGAGGTGTGTGAAGTCACAGAATGGAGGTGTGTGAAGTCACAGAATGCAGGTGTGTGAAGTCACAGAATGGATATTTGTGATCTAATAATGTAGGTGTCTGAAGTCATAGAATGGAGGTGTGTGAAGTCACAGAATAGAGGTGTATGAAGTCACAGAATGGAGGTGTGTGAAGTCAGAGAATGGAGGTGTGTGAAGTCACAATAGAGGTGTGGGTAGTCACAGAATGGAGGTGTGTGAAGTCAAAGAATGGGTGTGTGAAGTCACAGAATGGAGGTGTGTGAAGTCAAAGAATGGAGAAGTGTGATGTCCGAATGGAGGTGTGTTAACTCAGAATGGAGGTGGGTGAAGTCACAGAATGGAGGTGTGTGAAGTCATAGAATGGAGGTGTGTCAAGTCGCAGAACGGAGGTGTGTGAAGTCAGAATGGAGGTGTGTGAAGTCAGAATGGAGGTGTGTGAAGTCAGAATGGAGGTGTGTGAAGTCACAGAATGAAGGTGTGTGAAGTCACAGAATGGAGGTGTGTGAAGTCACAGAATGGAGGTATGTGAAGTCACAGAATGAAGGTGTGTGAAGTCAGAATGGAGGTGTGTGAAGTCATAGAATGGATGTTTGTGAAGTAATAATGGAGGTGTGTGAAGTCACAGAAAGGAGGTAAGTGAAGTCACAGAATGGAGGTGTATGAAGTCACAGAATGGAAGTGTGTGAAGTCATAGAATGGAGGTGTGTGAAGTCACAATGGAGGTGTGTGTAGTCACAGAATGGAGGTGTGTGAAGTCAGAATGGAGGTGTGTGAAGTCATAGAATAGAGATGTGTGAAGTCACAGAATGGACGTGTGTGAAGTCACAGAATGGAGGTGTGTGAAGTCACAGAACAGAGGTGTATGAAGTCAAAGATGGGGTGTGTGAAGTCAGAATGGAGGTGTGTGAAGTCACAGAATGAAGGTGTGTGAATTCAGAATGGAGGTGTGTGAAGTCACAGAATGGAGGTGTGTGAAGTCAGAATGGATGTGTGTGAAGTCACAGAATGGAGGTGTGTGAAATCATAGAACAGAGGTGTGTGAAGTCATAGAAAGGCGGTGTGTGAAGTCATAGAATGGAGGTGTGTGAACTCACAGAAGGGAGGTTTGTGAACTCAGAATGGAGGTGTGTGAAGTCATAGAATGCAGGTGTGTGAAGTCACAGAATGCAGAAGTATGAAGTCAGAATTTAGGTGTGTGAAGTCACAGAACGGAGGTGTGTGACATCATAGTATGGAGGTTTGGAAGTCAGAATGGAGGTGTGTGAAGTCACAGAATGGAGGTGAGTGAAGTCAAAGAAGGGTGTGTGTAATCAAAGAATGGAGGTTTCTGAAGTCAGAGAATGGAGGTGTGTGAAGACACAGAATGGAGGTGAGTGAAGTCACAGTATGGAATTGTGTGAAGTCCTAGAATGGAGGTATGTGAAGTCCTAGAATGGAGGTGTGTGACGTCACAGAATGCAGTTGGGTGAAGTAACAGAATGGAGGTTTGTGAAGTTAAAATGGAGGTGTGTGAAGTCATAGAATGGATGAGTGTGAAGTCACAGAATGGAGGTGTGTGAATTCAAAATGGTGGTGTGTAAAGTCACAGAATGGAGGTGTGTGAAGTCAGAGAATGGAGGTGTGTGAAGTCCTAGAATGGAGGCGTGTGAAGTCAGAGAATGGAGGTGTGTGAAGTCAGAGAATGGAGGTGTGTGAAGTCACAGAATGGAGGTGTGTGAAATCACAGAATGGAGGTGTGTGAAGTCAAAGTTGAGGTGTGTGAAGTCACACAATGGAGGTGTGTGAACTCACAGAATGGAGGTGTGTGAAGTCAGATTGGAGGTGTGTGTTGTCAGAGAATTGAGGTTTGTTAAGTAAGAATGTAGGTGTGTGAATTTAAAGAATGGAGGTGTGTGAGGTCAGAGAATGGAGGTGTGTGAAGTCACAGAATGGAGGGGTGTAAACTCAGAATGGAGGTGTGTAAAGTCACAGGATGGAGGTGTGTGAAGTCACAGAATGGAGGTGTGTGAAGTCATAATGCAGATGTGTGAAGTCACAGAATGGATAAGTGTGAAGACAGAATGGAGGTGTGTGTAGTCACAGAACGAAGGTGTGTGACGTCATAATATGGAGGTTTTGAAGTCAGAATGGAGGTGTGTGATGTCACAGAATGGCGGTGAGTGAAGTCACAGAGGGGGTGTGTGTAATCATAGAATGGAGGTTTGTGATGTCAGAGAATGGAGGTGTGTGAAGACACAGATTGGAGGTGAGTGAAGTCACAGTATGGAATTTTGTGATGTCCTAGAATGGAGGTGTGTGACGTCACACAATGCAGTTGTGTGAAGTCATAGAATGGAGGTTTGTGAAGTTAAAATGGAGGTGTGTGAAGTCATAGAATGGAGGAGTGTGAAATCACAGAATGGAGGTGTGTGAAGTCAAAATTGAGGTGTGTAAAGTCACAGAATGGAGGTGTGTGAAGTCAGAGAATGGAGGTGTGTGAAGTCCTAGAATGGAGGCGTGTGAAGTCACAGAATGGAGGTGTGTGAAGTCAGAGAATGGAGGTGTGTGAAGTCAGAGAATGGAGGTGTGTGAAGTCACAAAATGAAGGTGTGTGAAGTAATAGAATGGAGGTGTGTGAAGTCAGATTGGAGGTGTGTGAAGTCATAGAATGGAGGTGTGTTAAGTCACAGAATGGAGGTGTGTGAAGTCAAAGAATGGAGTTGTGTGAAGTCACAGAATGGAGGTGTGCGAAGTCACAGAATGGAGGTGTGAGAAATCATAGAATGGAGGTGTGTGAAGTCACAGAATGGAGGTGTGTGAAGTCACAGAATGGAGGTGTGTGACGTCACAGAATGCAGTTGGGTGAAGTCACAGAATGGAGGTTTGTGAAGTTAAAATGGAGGTGTGTTAAGTCATAGAATGGAGGAGTGTGAAGTCAGAGAATGGAGGTGTGTGAAGTCAAAATGGAGGAGTGTAAAGTCACAGAATGGAGGTGTGTGAAATCAGAGAATGGAGGTGTGTGAAGTCATAGAATGGAGGGGTGTGAAGTCACAAAATGAAGGTGTGTGAAGTAATAGAATGGAGGTGTGTGAAGTCAGAATGGAGATGTGTGAAGTCATAGAATGGAGGTGAGTGAAGTCACAGAATGGAGGTGTGTGAAGTCATAGAATGGAGGTGTGTGAAGTCACAGAATGGAGGTGTGTGACGTCACAGAATGGAGGTGTGAGAAATCATAGAATGGAAGTGTGTGAAGTCACAGAATGGAGGTGTATAAATTCATAGAATGGAGGTGTGTGAAGTCAAAATAGAGGTGTGTTATGTCACAATGGAGGAGTGTGAAGTCACAGAATAGAGGTGTGTGAATTCATAGAATGGAGGTCTGTGAAGTTAAAATGGAGATGTGTGATGTCAAAATGGAGGAGTGTGAAGTGTCTGAATGAGATGTGTGAAGTCAGAATGGAGGTGTGTGAAGTCAAAATGGAGATGTGTGAAGTCATAGAATGGAGGTGTGTGAAGTCATAATGCAGATGTGTGAAGTCACAGAATGGATAAGTGAGAAGACAGAATGGAGGTGTGTGTAGTCACAGAACGGAGGTATGTTACGTCATAGTATGGAGGTTTTGAAGTCAGAATGGAGGTGTGTGAAGTCACAGAATGGAGGTGAGTGAAGTCACAGAGGGGGTGTGTGTAATCATAGAATGGAGGTTTGTGAAGTCAGAGAATGGAGGTGTGTGAAGACACAGATTGGAGGTGAGTGAAGTCACAGTATGGAATTGTGCAACGTCCTAGAATGGAGGTGTGTGAAGTACTAGAATGGAGATGTGTGACGTCACAGAATGCAGTTGTGTGAAGTCACAGAATGGAGGTTTGTGAAGTTAAAATGGAGGTGTGAAGTCATAGAATGGAGGAGTGTGCAGTCACAGAATGGAGGTGTGTGAAGTCAAAATGGAGGTGTGTAAAGTCACAGAATGGAGGTGTGTGAAGTCAGAGAATGGAGGTGTGTGAAGTCATAGAATGGAGGAGTGTGAAGTCACAAAATGAAGGTGTGTGAAGTAATAGAATGGAGGTGTGTGAAGTCAGATTGCAGGTGTGTGAAGTCATAGAATGGAGGTGTGTGAAGTCACAGAATGGAGGTGTGTGAGGTCATAGAATGGTGGTGTGTGAAGTCACAGAATGGAGGTGTGTGAAGTCACAGAATGGAGGTGTGTGAAGTCACAGAATGGAGGTGTGTGACGGCACAGAATGCAGTTGTGTGAAGTCACAGAATGGAGGTTTGTGATGTTAAAATGGAGGTGTGTTAAGTCATAGAATGGAGGAGTGTGAAGTCAGAGAATGGAGGTGTGTGAAGTCAAAATGGAGGAGTGTAAAGTCACAGAATGGAGGTGTGTGAAGTCATAGAATGGAGGTGTGTGAAGTCATAGAATGGAGGCGTGTGAAGTCAGATAATGGAGGTGTGTGAAGTCAGAGAATGGAGGTGTGTGAAGTCATAGAATGGAGGTGTGTGAAGTCACAAAATGAAGGTGTGTGAAGTAATAGAATGGAGGTGTGTGAAGTCAGATTGGAGGTGTGTGAAGTCATAGAATGGAGGTGTGTGAAGTCACAGAATGGAGGTGTGTGAAGTCATAAAATGGAGGTGTGTGAAGTCACAGAATGGAGGTGTGTGAAGTCACAGAATGGAGGTGTGAGGAATCATAGAATGGAAGTGTGTGAAGTCACAGAATGGAGGTGTGTGAAATCACAGATTCGAGGTGTGTGAATTCATAGAATGGAAGTGTGTGAAGTCACAGAATGGAGGTGTGTGAAATCACAGATTGGAGGTGTGTGAATTCATAGAATGGAGGTGTGTGAAGTCAAAATGGAGGTGTGTGATGTCACAATGGAGGAGTTTGAAGTCACAGAATGAAGGTGTGTGAATTCAGAACGGAGGTGTTTGAAGTCACAGATGGAGGTGTGTGAAGTCAGAATGGAGGTGTGTGAAGTCACAGATTGGATATTTGTGAACTAATAATGTAGGTGTCTGAAGTCATAGAATGGATGTGTGTGAAGTCACAGAATGCAGGTGTATGAAGTCACAGAATGGAGGTGTGTGAAGTCAGAGAATGGAGGTGTGTGAAGTCACAATGGGGGTGTGTGTAGTCACAGAAGGGAGGTGTGTGAAGTCAAAGAATGCGGTGTGTGAAGTCACAGAATGCAGGTGTGTGAAGTCATAGAATGGAGAAGTGTGATGCCCGAATGGAGGTGTGTTAACTCAGAATGGAGGTGTGTGAAGTCACAGAATGGAGTTGTGTGATGTCAGAATGGAGGTGTATGAAGTCACAGAATGAAGGTGTGTGAAGTCACAGAATGGATGTTTGTGAAGTCACAGAATGGAGGTGGTGAAGTCAAAATGGAAGTGTGTGAAGTCATAGAATGGGGTGTGTGAAGTCACAGAATGGAGGTGTGTGAAGTCACAGAATGGAGGTGTATGAAATCACAGATTGGAGCTGTGTGAAATCATAGAATGGAGGTGTGTGAAGTCACAATGGAGGTTGTGAAGTCAGAATGGAGGTGTTTGAAGTCACAGAATGGAGATGTGTGAAGTCATAGAATGGAGGTGTGTGAAGTCACAGAATGGAGGTGTGTGAAGTCACAGAATGCAGGTGTGTGAAGTCAGAATGGAGGTGTGTGAAGTCACAGAATGGATATTTGTGATCTAATAATGTAGGTGTCTGAAGTCATAGAATGGAGGTGTGTGAAGTCACAGAATAGAGGTGTATGAAGTCACAGAATGGAGGTGTGTGAAGTCAGAGAATGGAGGTGTGTGAAGTCACAATAGAGGTGTGGGTAGTCACAGAATGGAGGTGTGTGAAGTCAAAGAATGGGTGTGTGAAGTCACAGAATGGAGGTGTGTGAAGTCAAAGAATGGAGAAGTGTGATGTCCGAATGGAGGTGTGTTAACTCAGAATGGAGGTGGGTGAAGTCACAGAATGGAGGTGTGTGAAGTCATAGAATGGAGGTGTGTGAAGTCAGAATGGAGGTGTGTGAAGTCACAGAATGGAGTTGTGTGATGTCAGAATGGAGGTGTGTGAAGTCACAGAATGAAGGTGTGTGAAGTCACAGAATGGAGGTGTGTGAAGTCACAGAATGGAGGTGGTGAAGTCAAAATGGAAGTGTGTGAAGTCATAGAATGGGGTGTGTGAAGTCACAGAATGGAGGTGTGTGAAGTCACAGAATGGAGGTGTATGAAGTCACAGATTGGAGGTGTGTGAAATCATAGAATGGAGGTGTGTGAAGTCAGAATGGAGGTTGTGAAGTCAGAATGGAGGTGCGTGAAATCAGAATAGAGGTGTGTGAAGTCACAGAATGGAGGTGTGTGAACTCAGAATGGAGGTGTTTGAAGTCACAGAATGGAGATGTGTGAAGTCATAGAATGGAGGTGTGTGAAGTCATAGAATGGAGGTGTGTGAAATCACAATGGAGGTGTGTGAAGTCACAGAATGGAGTTGTGTCATGTCAGAATGGAGGTGTGTGAAGTCACAGAAGGAAGGTGTGTGAAGTCACAGAATGGAGGTGTGTGAAGTCACAGAATGCAGGTGTGTGAAGTCAAAATGGAAGTGTGTGAAGTCATAGAATGGGGTGTGTGAAGTCACAGAATGGAGGTGTGTGAAGTCACAGAATTGAGGTGTATGAAGTCACAGATTGGAGGTGTGTGAAATCATAGAATGGAGTTGTGTGAAGTAAAAATGGATGTGTGCTGTCACAATGGAGGAGTATGAAGTCATACAATGGTGATGTGTTAAGTCATAGAATTTAGAAGTGTGAAGTCCGAATGGAGGTCTGTGAAGTCAGAATGGAGATGTCTGAAATCACAGAATGAGGTGTGTGAAGTCATAGAATGGTGGTGTGTGCAGTCACAGAATGGAGGTGTGTGAAGTAAAAGAATGGAGGTGTGTGAATTCAGAATGGAGGTGTCTGAAGAGAGAATGGCGCAGTGTGAAGTCACAGAATGGAGGTGTCTGAAGTCATAGAATGGAGGTGTGTGAAGTCATAGAATGGAGGTGTGCGAAGTCATAGAAAGGAGGTGTGTGGAGTCACAGCGTGTAGGTGTGTGAAGTCACAAAAAGGAAATGTGTGAAGTCATATTATGGAGGTGTGTGAAGTCACAAAATGGAGGTGTGTGAAGTCAAAATGGAGCAGTGTGAAGTCATAGAATGGACCTGTGTGAATTCATAGAATGGAGGTCTGTGAAGTCCTAGAATGGAGTTGTGTGAAATCATAGAATGGAGTTGTGTGAATTCATAGAATGGAGGTGTGAGCAGTCACAGAATGGAGGTGTGTGAGGTCAGAATGGTTGGGTGTGAAGTCATAGAATGGAGGTGTGTGAAGTCAGAATGGAGGTGTGTGAAGTCAGAATGGAGGTGTGAGAACTCAGAATGGTGGTGTTTGAAGTCACAGAATGGAGACGTGTGAAGTCATAGAATGGAGGTGTGTGAAGTCATAGAATGGAGGTGTGTGAAGTCACAATGGAGGTGTGGGAAGTCAGAGAATGGAGTTGTGTGAAGTCAGAATGGAGGTGTGTGAAGTCACAGAATGAAGGTGTGTGAAGTCACAGAATGGAGGTGTGTGAAGGCACAGAATGGAGGTTTGTGAAATCAAAGAATGGAGTTGTGTGAAGTCAGAATGGAGGTGTGTGAAGTCACAGAATGGAGGTGTGTGAAGTCACATAATGGAGGTATGTGAAGTCACAGAATGGAGGTGTATGACGTCACAGAATGGAGATGTGTGACGTCACAGAATGGAGGTGTGTGAAGTCACAATGGAAGTGTTTGTAGTCACAGAATGGAGGTGTGTGAAGTCAGAATGGAGGTGTGTGAATTCATAGAATAGAGATGTGTGAAGTCACAGAAAGGAGGTGTGTGAAATCAGAGAATGGAGGTGTGTGAAGTCATAGAACGGAGGTGTGTGAAGTCAAAGAGGGGGTGTGTGAAGTCAGAATGGAGGTGTGTGAAGTCACAGAATAAAGGTGTGTGAATTCAGAATGGAGGTGTTTGAAGTCACAGAATGGAGGTGTGTGAAGTCAGAATGGAGGTGTGTGAAGTCACAGAATGGATATTTCTGAACTAATAATGTAGGTGTGTGAAGTCATAGAATGGAG
>NW_028327682.1:0-2500 GCF_031878675.1 Megascapheus bottae
CCCTTACCCTTATCCTAACCCTAACACTAAACCTAACACTTACCCTTACCCTAACCCCTACCATAACCCTATGGCTAACCATAAACCTTACCCTAACCCTAACCCTAACCCTAATCGTTACGCTTACCCTCAGCCTAAACCTAACCCTAACACCAACCCTTACCCTCACCCTAACCGTAACCCAAAACCTTACCCTAAACCTAAACTTAACCCTTACCCTAAACCTAACCCTAACCTTAAACCTAACCCTAACCCTTACACTTACCCTAACCCTAACCGTAAACCTTACACTAACCCTAACCCTAACCCTTTCCCTTATTCCAACCCTAACCCTAACCCTAACACTTACCCTTACCCTACCCCCTACCCCAACCGTAACGCTAACCCTAACCCTTACCCTAACCATAACACTAAGCCAACCCTTACCCTTACCCTAACCCTAAACCTAACCCTAACCCTAACCCTACCCGAAACAGCTAAACCTAACCCTAACCCTAGCCCTTACCCTTACCCGAACCCTAACCCTAACCCTAACCTAACCATAACACTTACCCTAAAACTAACCCTAACCCTAACTTCTACCCTTACACTAACACTAACCCTAACCTTCACCTCAAGCTTATACCTGACCCTAACCCTAACCCTAACTGTTACCATAACCCTAACCCTAACCCTAACACTTACCCTTACCCTAACCCTAACATTAACCCTAAACCTATCCCTTATCCTAACCCTAACCCTAACGTAACCCTAACCCCAACACTTAAAGTAACCCAAAACTAACCCTTACCCTTACCCTACCCCTAACCCTAACTCTAACCCAAACCATAACCCTAACCCTTACCCTTACACTAACCCTAACCCTAAAACTAAACCTAACCTGATCCCTTACCCTAACCCTAACCCTAATCTCAAAATTAACTCTGACCCTAACCCTAAACCTAACCATGACCCTAACCCTAAACCTATCCATTACCCTTACCCTAAACCTAACCCTAAACCTAACCCTAACCCTAACCCTAACGCTTAACATTACGCTAACCCTAACCCTAAACCTAACCCTAACCCTAACACTTACCTAACCCTAACCCTAACCTTAACCCTTACCCTTACCCTAACCCTAAGCCTAAACTTAACACCAACCCTAAACCAAACCCTAACCCTAACCCTAACCCTAACCCTTATCCTAACCCTTACCCTAACCCTAAACTTAACTGCAACACTAAACCTAACCCCTAACCCTAACTCTAACCCTTACCCTTACCCTTTCCGTAACCCTAAACCTAACCCTAAACCTAACCATACCCAAAATGATACCCTAACCCTAACCCTAATCCTTACCCTAACCCTTACCCTAACCCTAACCCTAACCCTAACCATAAACCTTACCCTTACCCTAACCGTAACCCTAAACCTAACCCTAAACTTTACCCTTACCATCACCCTAACCCTAACCTTAACCCTAACCCTAACCCTAACCCTAACCTTAACCTTAACCCTAACCCTTATCCTTACCCTAACCCTAACACTAACCCTAACCCTAAAGCTAACCCTAACTGTAAACCTAACACTTAGCCTTATTGTAAACCTAACCCTAAACCTAACCCTAAACCTTACCCTAACCCTAACCCTAATCCTAACCCTAAACCTTACCCTAACCCTAACCCTAAACCTAACCCTAACCCTAATCCTAACCCTAAACTTAACCCTAACCCTAACACTAACACTTACGCTTACCCTAACCCCTACCCTAACCTTAACGCTAACCATAACCCTTACCCTAACCCTAAGCCTAAACCTAACCCTAACCCTTACCCTTACCCTCAGCCTAAACCTAACCTTAACACTAACCCTACCCCTAACCCTTACCCTTACCCTTTCCTAACCCTAACCCTAACCCTAACCCTTACCCTTACCCTCACCCTAACTCTAATCTTAACCGTAACCCTAACCCTAACCCTAACCCTTATCCTTACCCTAACCCTAACTCTGACCCTAACACTAAACCTAACTCTAACCCTAAACCTAATCCTAACCCTTACCCTTACCCTAACCGTAACCCTAAATCTTACACTAACCCTAACATTAACCCTTACCCTTATTCCAACCCCAACCCTAACCCTAACACTTACCCTTACCCTAATCCCTACCCCAACCCTAACGCTAACCCTAACCCTTACCCTTAACCTAACCCTAACCCTAAACCTAACTCTAACACTTACCCTTTCCCCTACCCTAACCCTAACCCTAATCCTAACCCTAAACCTAACCTTAACCCTAGCCCTTATCCTTCCCCTAACCCTAACCCTAGCCTTAACCCTAAACCTAACCGTAACCCTAAACCTTACCCTTACCCTAACCCTAACCCTAACCCTAACCCTAACCTTTAACCTTACCCTCACCCTAACTCTAATCTTAACCCTAACCCTAACCCTAACCCTAACCCTTGCCTTACCCTAACCCTAACACTGACCCTAACACGAAACCTAACCCTAACCCT
>NW_028327682.1:10000-17500 GCF_031878675.1 Megascapheus bottae
TTAACCCTTACCCTTACCCTCAGCCTAAACCTAACCTTAACACTAACCCTACCCCTAAACCTTACCCTTACCCTTTCCCTAACCCTAACCCTAACCCTAACCCTTACGCTTACCCTAACACTAAACATAACTCTAACCCTAAAACTAACCCTAACCCTAACCCTTACCCTTACCCTCACCCTAACTCTAATCTTAACCGTAACCCTAACCCTAACCCTAACCCTTATCCTTACCCTAACCCTAACTCTGACCCTAACACTAAACCTAACCCTAACCCTAAACCTAATCCTAAACCTTACCCTTACCCTAACCCTAAAACTTACACTAACCCTAACATTAACCCTTACACTTATTCCAACCCTAACCCTAACCCTAACACTTACCCTTACCCTAATCCCTACCCCAACCCTAACGCTAACCCTTACCCTAACCCTAAACCTAACCTTAATGCTAACCCTAACCCTAACACCTTCCCTTACCCTAACCCTACCGTAATCCTACACCTTACCCTAAACCTAACCCTAACCCTAACCCCAACCCTTACCTTACCTTAACCCTAACCCTAACCCTAACTTTTACCCTTACCCTAATGCTAACCCTAACCCTAACCATAACCCTAAACCTAACCCTAACACATATCCTTACCGTAACGCTAACCCTAACCTTAACCCTAACCCTAACCTTATCCCTAACCCTAACCCTAACCCTAACCCTTACCCTTACCCTTACCCTAACCCTAACCCTAAACTTAAATGCAACACTAAACCTAACCCTAATTCTAACCCTTACCCTTACCCTAACCGTAACCCTAAACCTAACCCTAACCCAAAACCTTGCCCTAACCCTAACCCTATTCCTAACCCTAACCCTTACCCTACCCTAACCCTAACCTTAATCATAACCCTTACCCTTAACCTAACCGTAACCCTAAAGCTAACCCTAAACCTTACCCTTACCCTAACCCTAACCCTAACCTTATTGCTAAACCTAACCCTAAACGTTACCCTAACCCTAACACTAACCCTAATCCATACCCTTACCCTAACCCTACACTAACCTTAACACTAACCCTTACTCTTACCCTAACCCTAACCCTAACCCTATCCCTTACCCTAACCGTTACCCTAACCCTAACCCTTAACCTTACCCTAAGGCTAACCCTAATCCTAACCCTAACCCAAACCCTAACCTTAACCCTAACCCTAACCCTAACCCTAACCCTTACACTTACCATAACCCTAACCCTAAACCTAACCCTAATCGTAACCCCAACCCTAACCCTTACCCTTACCCTAACCCTAAACCTAACCCTAACCCTAACAATAACCGAAACAGCTAAACCTAACCCTAACCCTAGCCCGTACCCTTACCCTAATCCTAACCCTAACCCTAACCTCACCGTAACACTTACCATAAACCTAACCCTAACCCCTACCCTTACACTAACACTAACCCTAACATTAACCCCAACTTTAAACCTGACCCTAACCCTAACCCTAACAGTTACCATAACCCTAAACCTAACCCTAACACTTACCCTTACCATAACCCTAACATTAACCCTAAACCTAACCCTTATCCTAACCCTAACCCTAACGTAACCCTAACCGTAACCCTAACCCTTAAACTAACCCTTACATTAACCCTAAACCCTAACCCTAACCCTTACCTTAACCCTAACCCTAACCCTAACCCTAACCCTTACCCTTACGCTACCCCTAACCCTAACTCTAACCCAAACCATAACCCTAACCCTTACAATTACACTAACCCTAACCCTAAACCTAACCGTAACCTGAATCCTTACCCTAACCCTAACCCTAACCCTAACCTCAAACTTAACTCTGACCCTAACCCTAAACCTAACCATTACCCTTACCCTAAACCTAACCCTAAACCTAACCCTAACCCTAACCCTAATGCTTACCCTTACCCTAACCCTAACCCTAAACCTAACCCCTGACCCTAACCATAACCCTAACCCTAACCCTTACCCTTACACTTACCCTAACCCTAACCCTAACCCTAACCCTAAAACTAACTAACCCTAACCATTACCCTAACCCTTAACCTTAACCTAACCCTAAGCCTATCCCTCACCCCAACCCTAAACCAAATCCTAACCCTAAACCTTACCCTAACCCTAACCCTAACCCTTATCCTAACCCTAACCCTAACCCTAACCTAAAACCTAACACTAACCCTAACCCTAACCATTAACCTTACCGTAACCCTGACCCTAAACCTAACCCTTACACTTACCCTAACCCTAACCCCAAACCTAACCTTAAACCTAAACCTAACCCCTAAGCCTTACCCTAACCCTAACCCTTTCCCTTATCCTAACCCTAACCCTAACCCTTACGCTTACCCTCACCCCTACCCTAATCTTAACGTTAACCATAACTCTTACCCTAACCCTAAGCCTAACCCGAAACCTAAACCTTACCCTTACCCTCAGCCTAAACCTAAGCTTAAACCTACCCCTACCCCTAACCCTTACAGTTACCGTTTCCCTAACAGTAACCCTAACCTTAACCCTTACCCTTATTCTAACCCTAAACCTAACCCTAACTCTTACGCTTACCCTAACCCCACCCTAATTTTAACGCTAACCATAACCCTTACCCTAACCCTAACCCTAACGCTTACCCTTAACCTAACCCTAACACTAAACCTAACCCTAACCCTAAGCCTAACCCTAACCCTAACCTAACCCTAACCCTTACCCTTAGCCTCACCCTAACCCTAATCTTAACCCTAACCCCAACCCTAACCTTAACCCTAACCCTTATTCTTACCCTAACCCTAACACTGCCCCTAACACTAAACCTAACCCTAACCCTAAACCTAACCATTACCCTTACCCTAACCCTAGCCCTAAACCTAACCCTAACCCTTACCCTTACCCTAACCCTAACCCTAATCCTAAACCTAACCCTAACCCTAACCCTAACCCTAAACTTAACCCTAACCCTAAACCTAACCCTTACCCTTACCCTAAACCTAAACCTAACACTAACCCTAACCCTAACCCTTACCCTTATTCCAACCCTAACCCTAACCTTAACACTTACCCTTACCCTAACCCCTACCCTAACCATAACGCTAAACCTAACCCTTACCCTAAACCTAACACTAACCCTAACCCTAAACCTTAACCTAAACCTAACCCTAACCCGTACCCTAAACCTAAACCTAACCCTTACCTTACGTTAACCCTATCCCTAACCCTAACTCTTACCCTTACCCTCACGCTAACCCTAACCCTAACCTTAACCCTAATCCTAACACATATCCTTACCGTAACCCTAACCCTAACCTTAACCCTAACCCTAACCTTATCCCTAACCCTAACCCTAACCCTAACCCTTACCCTTACCCTTACCCTTACCCTAAACCTTACCCTAAACTTAACTGCAACACTAAACCTAACCCTAACCCTAACCCTAACCCAAAACCTTACCCTAACCCTAACCCTAATCCTAACCATAACCCTTATCCTAACCCTAACCCTAACCCTAACCCTAACCTTAAACATAACCCTTACCCTTACCCTAACCGTAACCCTAAACCTAACCCTAACCTTTACGCTTAGCCTCACCATAACCCTAACCTTAATCCTAACCCTAACCCTAACCCTAACCTTAACCCTAACCCTTATCCTTACCCTAACCCTAACCCTAACACTAACCCTAACCCTACAGCTAACCCTAAGTGAAAACCTAACACTTAACCTTACTGTAAACCTAACCCTAAACCTAACCCTAAAGCTTACCCTACCCTAACCCTAAACCTAACCCTAAACCTTACCCTAACCCTAACCCTAAACCTAACCCTAACCCTAACCCTAAACCTAAACTTAACCCTAACCCTAACCCTAACACTTACGCTTACCCTAACCCCTACCCTAACCTTAACGCTAACCATAACCCTTACACTAACCCTAAGCCTAACCCTACCCCTAACCCTTACCCTTACCCTTTCCCTAACCCTAACCCTAACCCTAACCTTACCCTTACCCTAACACTAAACCTAACCCTTACCCTAACCCTAAGCCTAACCCTAACCCTAACCCTTACCCTTACCCTCAGCCTAAACCTAACCTTAACCCTAACCATACTCCTAATCCTTACCCTTACCCTTTCCCTAACTCTAACCCTAACCATAACCCTAACCCTAAACCTTACCCCTAAGCCTAAATCTAACCCTAACCCTAACCCTTACCCTTATCCTAACCCTAACACTAAACCTAACACTTACCCTTACCCTAACCCCTACCATAACCCTATGGCTAACCATAAACCTTACCCTAACCCTAACCCTAACCCTAATCGTTACGCTTACCCTCAGCCTAAACCTAACCCTAACACCAACCCTTACCCTCACCCTAACCGTAACCCAAAACCTTACCCTAAACCTAAACTTAACCCTTACCCTAAACCTAACCCTAACCTTAAACCTAACCCTAACCCTTACACTTACCCTAACCCTAACCGTAAACCTTACACTAACCCTAACCCTAACCCTTTCCCTTATTCCAACCCTAACCCTAACCCTAACACTTACCCTTACCCTACCCCCTACCCCAACCGTAACGCTAACCCTAACCCTTACCCTAACCATAACACTAAGCCAACCCTTACCCTTACCCTAACCCTAAACCTAACCCTAACTCTAACCCTACCCGAAACAGCTAAACCTAACCCTAACCCTAGCCCTTACCCTTACCCGAACCCTAACCCTAACCCTAACCTAACCATAACACTTACCCTAAAACTAACCCTAACCCTAACTTCTACCCTTACACTAACACTAACCCTAACCTTCACCTCAAGCTTATACCTGACCCTAACCCTAACCCTAACTGTTACCATAACCCTAACCCTAACCCTAACACTTACCCTTACCCTAACCCTAACATTAACCCTAAACCTATCCCTTATCCTAACCCTAACCCTAACGTAACCCTAACCCCAACACTTAAAGTAACCCAAAACTAACCCTTACCCTTACCCTACCCCTAACCCTAACTCTAACCCAAACCATAACCCTAACCCTTACCCTTACACTAACCCTAACCCTAAAACTAAACCTAACCTGATCCCTTACCCTAACCCTAACCCTAATCTCAAAATTAACTCTGACCCTAACCCTAAACCTAACCATGACCCTAACCCTAAACCTATCCATTACCCTTACCCTAAACCTAACCCTAAACCTAACCCTAACCCTAACCCTAACGCTTAACATTACGCTAACCCTAACCCTAAACCTAACCCTAACCCTAACACTTACCTAACCCTAACCCTAACCTTAACCCTTACCCTTACCCTAACCCTAAGCCTAAACTTAACACCAACCCTAAACCAAACCCTAACCCTAACCCTAACCCTAACCCTTATCCTAACCCTTACCCTAACCCTAAACTTAACTGCAACACTAAACCTAACCCCTAACCCTAACTCTAACCCTTACCCTTACCCTTTCCGTAACCCTAAACCTAACCCTAAACCTAACCATACCCAAAATGATACCCTAACCCTAACCCTAATCCTTACCCTAACCCTTACCCTAACCCTAACCCTAACCCTAACCATAAACCTTACCCTTACCCTAACTGTAACCCTAAACCTAACCCTAAACTTTACCCTTACCATCACCCTAACCCTAACCTTAACCCTAACCCTAACCCTAACCCTAACCTTAACCTTAACCCTAACCCTTATCCTTACCCTAACCCTAACACTAACCCTAACCCTAAAGCTAACCCTAACTGTAAACCTAACACTTAGCCTTATTGTAAACCTAACCCTAAACCTAACCCTAAACCTTACCCTAACCCTAACCCTAATCCTAACCCTAAACCTTACCCTAACCCTAACCCTAAACCTAACCCTAACCCTAATCCTAACCCTAAACTTAACCCTAACCCTAACACTAACACTTACGCTTACCCTAACCCCTACCCTAACCTTAACGCTAACCATAACCCTTACCCTAACCCTAAGCCTAAACCTAACCCTAACCCTTACCCTTACCCTCAGCCTAAACCTAACCTTAACACTAACCCTACCCCTAACCCTTACCCTTACCCTTTCCCTAACCCTAACCCTAACCCTAACCCTTACCCTTACCCTCACCCTAACTCTAATCTTAACCGTAACCCTAACCCTAACCCTAACCCTTATCCTTACCCTAACCCTAACTCTGACCCTAACACTAAACCTAACTCTAACCCTAAACCTAATCCTAACCCTTACCCTTACCCTAACCGTAACCCTAAATCTTACACTAACCCTAACATTAACCCTTACCCTTATTCCAACCCCAACCCTAACCCTAACACTTACCCTTACCCTAATCCCTACCCCAACCCTAACGCTAACCCTAACCCTTACCCTTAACCTAACCCTAACCCTAAACCTAACTCTAACACTTACCCTTTCCCCTACCCTAACCCTAACCCTAATCCTAACCCTAAACCTAACCTTAACCCTAGCCCTTATCCTTCCCCTAACCCTAACCCTAGCCTTAACCCTAAACCTAACCGTAACCCTAAACCTTACCCTTACCCTAACCCTAACCCTAACCCTAACCCTAACCTTTAACCTTACCCTCACCCTAACTCTAATCTTAACCCTAACCCTAACCCTAACCCTAACCCTTGCCTTACCCTAACCCTAACACTGACCCTAACACGAAACCTAACCCTAACCCTAACCCTAACCCTTACACTTACCCTAACCCTAATCCTAAAACTTACACAAACCCTAACCCTAACCCTTACCCTTATTCCAACCCTAACCCTAACCCTAACACTTACCCTTACCCTACCCCCTACCACAACCGTAACGCTAACCCTAACACTTACCCTAACCCTAACACTAAGCCAACCCTTACCCTTACCCTAACCCTAAACCTAACCCTAACCCTAACCCTAACCCTACCCGAAACAGCTAAACCTAACCCTAACCCTAGCCCTTACCCTTAACCGAACCCTAACCCTAACCCTAACCTAACCTTAACACTTACCCTAAACCTAACCCTAACCCTAACCTCTACCCTTACACTAACACTAACCCTAACCTTAACCTCAAGCTTATACCTGACCCTAACCCTAACCCTAACTGTTACCATAACCCTAACCCTAACCCTAACACTTACCCTTACCCTAACCCTAACATTAACCCTAAACCTATCCCTTATCCTAACCCTAACCCTAACGTAACCCTAACCCTAACCCCAACCCTTAAACTAACCCTAACACTAACACTTACCCTTACCCTACCCCTAACCCTAACTCTAACCCAAACCATAACCCTAACCCTTACCCTTACACTAACCCTAACCCTAAACCTAAACCTAACCTGATCCCTTACCCTAACCCTAACGCTAATCTCAAAATTAACTCTGACCCTAACACTAAACCTAACCATGACCCTAACCCTAAAGCTTTCCATTACCCTTACCCTAAACCTAACCCTAAACCTAACCCTA
>NW_028327682.1:22500-32500 GCF_031878675.1 Megascapheus bottae
CTAACCATTAACCTTACCGTAACCCTGACCCTAAACCTAACCCTTACACTTACCCTAACCCTAACCCCAAACCTAACCTTAAACCTAAACCTAACCCCTAAGCCTTACCCTAACCCTAACCCTTTCCCTTATCCTAACCCTAACCCTAACCCTTACGCTTACCCTCACCCCTACCCTAATCTTAACGTTAACCATAACTCTTACCCTAACCCTAAGCCTAACCCGAAACCTAAACCTTACCCTTACCCTCAGCCTAAACCTAAGCTTAAACCTACCCCTACCCCTAACCCTTACAGTTACCGTTTCCCTAACAGTAACCCTAACCTTAACCCTTACCCTTATTCTAACCCTAAACCTAACCCTAACTCTTACGCTTACCCTAACCCCACCCTAATTTTAACGCTAACCATAACCCTTACCCTAACCCTAACCCTAACGCTTACCCTTAACCTAACCCTAACACTAAACCTAACCCTAACCCTAAGCCTAACCCTAACCCTAACCTAACCCTAACCCTTACCCTTAGCCTCACCCTAACCCTAATCTTAACCCTAACCCCAACCCTAACCTTAACCCTAACCCTTATTCTTACCCTAACCCTAACACTGCCCCTAACACTAAACCTAACCCTAACCCTAAACCTAACCATTACCCTTACCCTAACCCTAGCCCTAAACCTAACCCTAACCCTTACCCTTACCCTAACCCTAACCCTAATCCTAAACCTAACCCTAACCCTAACCCTAACCCTAAACTTAACCCTAACCCTAAACCTAACCCTTACCCTTACCCTAAACCTAAACCTAACACTAACCCTAACCCTAACCCTTACCCTTATTCCAACCCTAACCCTAACCTTAACACTTACCCTTACCCTAACCCCTACCCTAACCATAACGCTAAACCTAACCCTTACCCTAAACCTAACACTAACCCTAACCCTAAACCTTAACCTAAACCTAACCCTAACCCGTACCCTAAACCTAAACCTAACCCTTACCTTACGTTAACCCTATCCCTAACCCTAACTCTTACCCTTACCCTCACGCTAACCCTAACCCTAACCTTAACCCTAATCCTAACACATATCCTTACCGTAACCCTAACCCTAACCTTAACCCTAACCCTAACCTTATCCCTAACCCTAACCCTAACCCTAACCCTTACCCTTACCCTTACCCTTACCCTAAACCTTACCCTAAACTTAACTGCAACACTAAACCTAACCCTAACCCTAACCCTAACCCAAAACCTTACCCTAACCCTAACCCTAATCCTAACCATAACCCTTACCCTAACCCTAACCCTAACCCTAACCTTAAACATAACCCTTACCCTTACCCTAACCGTAACCCTAAACCTAACCCTAACCTTTACGCTTAGCCTCACCATAACCCTAACCTTAATCCTAACCCTAACCCTAACCCTAACCTTAACCCTAACCCTTATCCTTACCCTAACCCTAACCCTAACACTAACCCTAACCCTACAGCTAACCCTAAGTGAAAACCTAACACTTAACCTTACTGTAAACCTAACCCTAAACCTAACCCTAAAGCTTACCCTACCCTAACCCTAAACCTAACCCTAAACCTTACCCTAACCCTAACCCTAAACCTAACCCTAACCCTAACCCTAAACCTAAACTTAACCCTAACCCTAACCCTAACACTTACGCTTACCCTAACCCCTACCCTAACCTTAACGCTAACCATAACCCTTACACTAACCCTAAGCCTAACCCTACCCCTAACCCTTACCCTTACCCTTTCCCTAACCCTAACCCTAACCCTAACCTTACCCTTACCCTAACACTAAACCTAACCCTTACCCTAACCCTAAGCCTAACCCTAACCCTAACCCTTACCCTTACCCTCAGCCTAAACCTAACCTTAACCCTAACCATACTCCTAATCCTTACCCTTACCCTTTCCCTAACTCTAACCCTAACCATAACCCTAACCCTAAACCTTACCCCTAAGCCTAAATCTAACCCTAACCCTAACCCTTACCCTTATCCTAACCCTAACACTAAACCTAACACTTACCCTTACCCTAACCCTTACCATAACCCTATGGCTAACCATAAACCTTACCCCTAACCCTAACCCTAACCCTAATCGTTACGCTTACCCTCAGCCTAAACCTAACCCTAACACCAACCCTTACCCTCAACCTAACCGTAACCCAAAACCTTACCCTAAACCTAAACTTAACCCTTACCCTAAACCTAACCCTAACCCTAAACCTAACCCTTACCTTACCTTAACCTTAACCCTAACCCTAACTCTTACCCTTATCCTCACGCTAAACCTAACCCTAACCTTAACCCTAACCCTAACACATATCCTTACCGTAACCCTAACCCTTACCTTAACCTTAACCCTAAACTTATCCCTAACCCTAACCCTAACCCTAACCTTAACCCTGAGCCTTACCCTTTCCCTAACCCTAACGCTAACCCTTACCCTTATCCTAACCCTAACCCTACCCCTAACCCTTACCTTTACCCTTCCCTAACCCTAACCCTAACCCTTAGCCTTACCCTAACACTGAATCTAACTCTAACCCTAACCCTAACCGTAACCCTAACGCTAACCCTAACCCTTACCCTTAACCTAACGCTAACCCTAAACCTTACTCTAACCCTAACCCTTTCCCCAACCCTAACCCTAACCCTAACCCTAACCCTAAACCCAACCTTAACCCTAGCCCTTATCCTTCCCCTAACCCTAACCCTAGCCTTAACCCTAAACCTAACCGTAACCCTAAACCTTACCCTTACCCTTACCCTAACCCTAACCCTAAACCTAACTCTAATCCTTACCCTTACCCTATCTCTAATCCTAACCCTTCCCCTAACCTTAACCCTGACCCTTACCCTTACCCTAACCCTAACCCTAAACCTAACCCTAAACTGAACCCTAACCCTAACCCTAAGCCTTATCCTAACACTAACCCTAACCCTAACCTAACCCTTACCCTTAACCTATCCCTACCCCTACCCTTAATGCTAACCCAAACCCTAACCCTAACCCTTACCATAACCCTAACCCTAAACCTAATCCTTACCCTAACCCTAACTCTAACACTAACCCTAACCCTTACCCTTTATCTAAAACTAACTCTAACCCTAACCCTTACCCTTAACCCAACCCTAACCCTAAAACTAACCCTAACCCTAACCCTAACGCTAACCTTAAACCTACACTAGCCCTAACCCTAACCCTTACCCTAACTCTAACCCTTAACCAAACCGTAACTGTAAACCCTAACCCTAACCCTAACCCTAACCCTTTCCCTTAACCTATCCCTAACCCTAACCTTAATGCTAACCCAAATCCTAACCCTACCCCTTACCCTAATCCTAACCCTCACCCTTACCCTTTCCCTAATCCTAGCTCTAACTATAACCCTAACCCTTACCCTTAACCTAACCCTAACCCTAAACCTAATCCTAACCCTAACCCTAACGCTAACCTTAACCCTACAGGAACCCTAACCCTTACCCTTTCCCTAAACCTAACCCTAACCCTAACTTAACCCTAACCTTAACCCTAACCCTAACCCTAACCCTTACCCTTACCCTAACCCTAACCCTAACCCTAACCCTAACCCTAACTCTTACCCTTAACCTAACCCTAACCCTAACCTTAACCCCAACTCTAAACCTAACCCTAACCCTAACCCTAACCCTCACCCTAAATATAAACTTAACCCTAACCCTGACCATAACCCTTACCCTAACTGAAACCTAATCCTAACCCTAACCCTTACCCTTACCATAACCCTAAACCTAACCCTAAACCTAACCCTAACATTAACTCTAACACTTTCCCTTACCCTAACCCTAAACCTTACCCTTACCCTAACCCGAACCCTAAACCTAACCCTAACCCTAACCCTAACCCTAACCCTAACAGCTAACCCTAACCCTAAACCTAACCCTTACCCTTACCCTAACCCTAACCCTAACCCTATCTGTAACACTTTTCCTAACCCTAACCCTAAACCTAACCCTAGCCCTAACAGCTAACCGTAACCCTAACCCTTACATTAACCCTTACCCTTACCCTAACCCTAATTCTAACCCTAACCCTAACTGTAACACTTACCCTAACCCTAACCCTAACCCTTACCCTTACCCTAACACTTACCCTTACCTTAACCTTAACCTTAACCCTAACCCTAACCCTTATCCTAACCCTAACCCTAACCCTAAACCTAACCCTAACCGTTAACCTACCACTAACACTAACCCTAAATCCCAACCCTAACCCTTACCCTAAAGCTAAGCCTAACCCTAACCCTAACCCTTACCCTTACCCTAACCCTAACCATAACTCTAAACCTAACCATAACCCTAAGCCTAAACCTTACGCTAACCCTTACTCTAACCCAAACCCTAACCTCCACCTTAACCCTAACCCTAACCCTACACTAACCCTAACCCTTACCCTTACCCTAATCCTACCCCTAACCTTAACCCTAACCCTTACCCTAAACCTAACCCTAACCCTTACCCTAACACTAACCCAAACCTCAACCTTAACCCTAACCCTAACCCTAACCCTAAACCTAACACTAACCCTAACCCTAACCTAACCCTAACTCTAACCCTAACTCTTACCTTAACCATAACCCTAACCCTAACCTTAACCCCAACTCTAAACCTAACCCTAAACCTAACCCTAACCCTTACCTGTACCCTCACCCTAACTCTAAACTTAACCCTAACCCTAACCCTAACCCTTACCCTAAACCTAAACCTAATCCTAAACCTAACCCTTACCTTTACCATAACCCTAACCCTAACCCTAAACGTAACCCTAACCCTATCCTTAACCCTAACCCTTACCCTTACCCTAACCCTAACCCTAACCCTAACCCTAACAGCTAACCCTAACGATAACCCTAACATTAACATTTACCCTTACCCTAACCCTAATCCTAACACTAACCCTAACTGTAACACTTACCCTAACCCTAACCCTAACCCTTACCCTTACCCTCACCCTAAACGTAACTTTAACCCTAACCCTAACCTAACCCTTACCCTTACCATCACCCTAACTCTTACCCTTACCCTAACCCTAACCCTAACCCTACACTAACCCTAACCCTTACACTTACCCTAACCCTAACTCTAACCCTAACCCTTATTCTAAACCTAACCCTAAGCCTAAGCCTAAACCTAACCCTTACCCTAACCCTAACCCTAACCCTTACCCTAAACCTAACCTAACCCTAACCTAACCCTAACCTTAACCCTAACCCTAACCCTAACCCTAACCCTTACCCTTACCCTCACCCTAAACGTAACTTTAACCCTAACCCTAACCTAACCCTTACCCTTACCATCACCCTAACTCTTACCCTTACCCTAACCCTAAACCTAACTCTAACCCTAACCCCAACCCTAACCCTTACCCTTACCCTAACCCTAACCCTAACACTAACCCTAACCCTTACTCTCACCCGAACCCTAAACCTAACCTTAACCCTAACCCTTACCCTTACCCTATCCCTAACCCTAACACTAACCCTAAACCTAACACTAGCCCTAACCCTAACCTTACACTTACCCTTGCCCTAACAGTAACCCTAAACCTAACCCTAACCCTAACCCTAACTCTAACCCAAACCCTTACCCTTACCCTAACCCTAACCCTAACCTTAACCCCAACCCTAAACCTAAACCTAACCCTAATCCTAACCCTTAACGTAACCCTAACCCTAACTCTAACACTTACCCTTAACTTAACCCTAACCTTAACCCTAACCCTAATACTTATCCTAACCCTAAACCTAACCCTAACCCTAACCCTAACCGATAACCTAACCTTAACACTAACCCTAACCCTTACCCTAACCTCAACCTTAACCCTAACACTAACCCTAATCCTAACCCTTTCCCTTACCCTACCTGAAACTCTAAACCTAACCGTAAACCTAAACCTAATGGTTACGCTTACCCTAACTCTAACCCTAAACCTAACCCTAAAACTAAACCTAAACCTAACCGTTAAACCTAACCCTAACCCTAACCCTAAACCTTACCCTTACCCTAACCCTAAACCTAAGCCTAAACCGAACACTTACCCTAACCCTAACCCTAACCTTTACCCTTACCCTAACCCTAACCCTAAACCTTACTCTTACCCTAAACCTAACCCTAATTCTAACCCTAACCATAACCCTAAGCCTAACCCTTACCCTAACCCTAACCCTAACCCTTACTCTAACGAAAACCCTAACCTCAACCTTAGCCCTAACCCTAACCCTACACTAACCCTAACCCTTACACTTACCCTAACCCTAACCCTAACCGTAACTCTAACCCTAACCCTTATCCTAAACCTAACCCTAACCCTAACAGTTACCCTAACCCTAACCCTAACCCTAACCCTAAGCCTAACCCTAACCCTTACCCTAACCCTAACCCTAACACTTACCCTAACCCTAACCTAACCCTAAACTTAACCCTAACCCTAACCCTTATCCTTACCCAAACCCTAACCCTAAACCTAACCCTAACCCTAAACCTAACCTTAACACTAACACTTACCCTAACCCTTACCCTAACCCTTACCATTACCTAACCCGAACCCCAAATCTAACCATAACCCCTAATTCTAACCCTAACCCCTAAGCCTGACCCTAACCCTAACCCTTACCCTTAACCTAAACCTAACCCTAACCCTAACACTTACCCTTACCCTAACCCCTATCCCAACCCTAACGCTAACCTTAACCCTTACCCTAACCCTAACCGTAACCCTTACCCTTACCCTCACCCTAAACGTAACTTTAACCCTAACCCTAACCTAACCCTTACCCTTACCATCACCCTAACTCTTACCCTTACCCTAACCCTAAACTAACTCTAACCCTAACACTAACCCTAACCCTTACCCTTACCCTAACCCTAACCCTAACACTAAACCTAACCCTTACTCTCACCCGAACCCTAAACCTAACCTTAACCCTAACCCTTACCCTTACCCTATCCCCAACCCTAACACTAACCCTAAACCTAACACTAACCCTAACCCTAACCTTACACTTACCCTTGCCCTAACAGTAAACCTAAACCTAACCCTAACCCTAACCCAAACCCTAACCCAAACCCTTACCCTTACCCTAACCCTAACCCTAACCGTAACCCCAACCCTAAACCTAAACCTACCCCCAACCCTAAACCTAAACCTAACCCTAACTCTAACCCTTACTCTAACCCTAATCCTAACCCTAACCCTACACTTACCCTTACCCTAACCGTAACCCTAATCCTAACCCTTAACCTAAACCTAACCCTAACCTTAACCCCAACCCTAAACCTAACCTAACCCTAAACCTTACCCTAACACTTACCCCAACCGTAAACCTAACCCTAACACTTACCCTTACCCTAACCCTTACCCTAACCCTAACCCTTACACTAACCCTAACCCTACCCCTAACCCTAACCCTAACACTTACACTTACCCTAACCCTAAACCTCACCGTAAACCTTACCCTAACCCTAACACTAACCCTAACCCTAACCCTAACCCTTACCCTTACCCTAACCCTAACCCTAACCCTAAACCCTAACCCTAACCTTAACCTAACCCTAACCCTAACCCTAACCCTTACCCTAACCCTAAGCCTTACCCTTACCCTAACCCTAACCCTAACCTTAAACCTTACCATTACCCTAACCCTAACCCTAAACCTAACCCTAACCCTAACCTATCCTAACCCTAACCCTAACCCTAAACCTTACCATTACCCTAACCCTAACCCTAAATCTAACACTAACCCTAACCCTAACTCTAACCCTAACCCTTACCCTTACCCTAACCCTAACCCCAAACATACCCCTAAACCTAATCCTAACCCTAAGCCCTAAGTGTAATACTAACCCTAACCCTAACCCATACCCTTATCCTAACACTAACCCTAAACCTAACACTTATCCTCACCCTAACCCTAACGCTAACCCTAACCCTTACACTAACCCTAACCCTAACCTTTACCCTTACCCTCACCCAAAACCTAACCTTAACTCTACCCTAAACCTAACCCTTACCCTTACCCTAACTCAAAACCTTACCCTTACCCTAACCCTAAACCTAACTCTAAACCTAACCCTAACCCTTATCCTTACCCTAACCCAAACCCTAACCCTAACCCTAAACCTAACACTAAACCTAACATTAACCATTATCCTAACCCTAACCCTAACCCTAACCTAACCCTTACCCTTACCCTAACCCTAACCCTAACCTTAACCCTAACCTTAACCCTAACCCTAACCCATATTCTTACCCTAACACTAACCTAAACCTAACCCTAACCCTAACCCTATCCCTAACCCTAACCCCTACCCTCACACTAACCCTAACCCTAACCCTAACCTTAACCATAACTCTAACCCTAACCCTTACCCTTAACCTAACCCTAACCCTAAACCTAATCCTAACCCTAGACCTAACCCTAAACTTAACCCTACCCTAACCCTAACCCTAACCCTTACCCTTACCCTCATCCTAACCCTAACCCTAACCCAAACCCTAACCCTAAACCTAAACCTAACCCTAATCTTAACCCTAACCCTAATATTGACCCTAACCGTTACCCTTTCCCAAAACATAAACCTGAACCTAAACCTAACCCTAACCCTTACCCTTAACCCTAACCCTAACCCTACCTTTAACCCAACCCTAAACCTAACGCTAACCGTAACCATAACCCTTACCCTTACCCTCACCCTAACCCTAAACCTAACACTAACCCTAACCCTTACCCTAACACCAAACCCAATCCTAAACCTAACCCTTACCCTTACCCTTACCCTAACCCTAACCTTAACCATAAAACTAACCCTAACCCTAACCCTAACCTTAACCCTAACCTTAACCCTAACCCTAACCCTTACACTTACCCTAACACTAACCCTAAACCTAACCCTAACCCTAACCCTTTCCCTAATCATAACCCCTACCCTGACCCTAACCCTAACCCTAATCCTATCCCTAACCCTAACCCTAACCCTAACCCTTACCCTTTCCCTAACCTTAACACTAACTCTAAAACTAACCCTTACCCTTAACCTAACCCTAACCCTAAACCTAATCCTAACCCTAGACCTAACCCAAACTTAACCCTACCCTAACCCTAACCCTAACCCTAACCCTAAACCTAACCCTAATCTTAACCCTAACCCTAACCCAGACCCTAACACTTACCCTTTCCCTAAACCTAAACCTGAACCTAAACCTAACCCTAACCCTTACCCTTAACCCTAATCCTAACCCTACACTTAACCCAACCCTAAACCTAACGCTAACCCTAACCCTAACCCTAACCCTTACCATAACCCTAAACCCAATCCTAAACCTAACCCTTACCCTTACCCTTACCCTAACCCTAACCCTAACCCTAAACCTAACCCTAACCCTACCCATAAATTTAACCCTAACCTTTACCCTTACCCAAACCCTAACACTAACCCTAACCCTTACCCTTACCCTAACCCTAACCCTAACCCTAACACTAACCCAAAGCCTTTCCCTTACCCTAATCCTAACCCTAACCGCTAATCCTAACACTTACAATAAACCTAACCCTAACCCTAACACCTAACTCTAACCCTAACACTATCCCTAAACCTAACCCCTACCCCAACCCTAACCCTAACCCTTACCCTTATCCTAAACCTAAGCCTAACCCAAACACTTACCCTTACCCTAACTCTAACCATAACCTTAACCCCAGCCCTAAACCTAACCTAACCCTAACCCATACCCTAACCCTAACCGTAACTGTAACCCTAACCCTAACCCTAACCCTTACACTAACCCTAACCCTAACCCTGACCCTAACACTTACACTTACCCTAAACCTAAACCTCACCCTAACCCTTGCACTAACCCTAACACTAACCCTAACCCTGACCCTAACCCTAACCCTAACCCTAACCCCTAACCCTAACCTTAACCTAACCCTAACCCTA
>NW_028327682.1:37500-42500 GCF_031878675.1 Megascapheus bottae
ACCCTAAACCTTACCCTTTACCTAACCCTAACCCTCAACCTAACCCTAACCCTAACCCTAACCCTAAACTTAACCCTACCCTAACCCTAATCCTAACCCTTAATCTTAAACTAACCCTAACCCCAAATCTAACCCTAACCCTAACCCTAACCCTAACCTTAAAACTATCACTTACGCTTACCCTAACCCTTAACCTAACTCTACCCCTAACCCTAACCCTAATCCTAACCCTAACCCTTACCCTAACCTTAACCCTAACCGTAACCCTAACCTAATCCTTATCCTTACCCTTACCCTAACCCTAAACCTAACCCCAACCCTAAACCTAACCTAACCCTTACCCTTACCCTAACACTTACCCCAACTGTAACCCTAACCCTAACACTAACACTTACCCTTACCCTAAACCGTACCCTTACCCTAACCCTTACACTAACCCTAACCCTACCCCTAACCCTAACCCTAACACTTACACTTACCCTAACCCTAAACCTCACCCTAAACCTTACCCTAACCCTAACCCTAACCCTAACTTTAACCTAACCCTAACCCTAACCCTTACCCTACCTAAGCCTTACCCTTACCCGAACCCTAACCCTTACCCTAACCGTAACCCTGACCCTAACCTTAACCCTAACCCTAACCCTAACTCTTACCCTTACCCTAACCCTAACCCTAAACGTAACACTAACCCTAACCCTAACCTAACCCTAACCCTAAAACTAAACCTTACCATTACCCTAACCCTAACCCTAAACCTAACACTAACCCTAACCCTAACTCTCACAGTAACCCTTACCCTTACCGTAACCCTAACCCCAAACAGAACCGTAACCCTAATCCTAATCCTGAGCCCTAAGTGTAACCCTAACCCGAACCCTAACCCATACCCTTATCCTAACACTAACCCTAACCCTAACACTTACCCTCACCCTAACCCTAACGCTAACCCTAACCCTTACACTAACCATAACCCTAACTCTAACCCTAACCCTCACCCTTACCCTCACCCAAAACCTAACCTTAACTCTACCCTAACCCTAACCCTAACCCTAACCCTAACATTAACCCTAAACCTACACCTAAACATAACCCTATCTCTAACCCTAACCCCTACCCTGACCCTAACCCTAACCCTAACCCTAACCCTAACCCCTACCCTGACCCTAACCCTAACCCTAATCCTTACCCTAACCCTAACCCTAACCCTTACCCTTTCCCTAACCTTAACCCTAACTCGAACCCTAACCCTTACCCTTAACCTAACCCTAACCCTAAACCTAATCCTAACTTTAACACTAACCCTAACCTTAACCCTACCCTAATCCTAACCCTAACCCTTACCCTTACCCTAACCCTAACAATAAACCTAACCCTAACCCTAACCCTAACGCTAATCTTAACCCTAACCCTAACCCTGAGCCTAAACCTTACCCTTTCCCTAAACCTAACCCTGAACCTAAACCTAACCCTAAACCTTACCCTTAACCCTAACCCTAACCCTAACCTTAACCCAACCCTAAACCTAACGCTAACCCTAAACCTAACCCTTACCCTTACCCTCACCCTAACCCTAAACCTAACCATAACGTTAACAATAACCCTTACCCTTACCCTAACCCTAACCCTAACCCTAAACCTAAACCTAACCCTAAATTTAACCCTAACCTTTTCCCATACCCTAACCCTAACACTAACCCTAAACCTTACCCTTACCCTAACCCTAACCCTAACCCTAATCCTAACCCTAACTCTAAGCCTAAGTCTAACACTAACCCTTAACCTAACCCTAACCCTAAGCCTTTCCCTTACCCTAACCCTAACCCTAACCCTAACGGCTAATCCTAACGCTTACAATAAACCTAACCTTAACCCTAACACCTATCCCTAACCCTAACACTATCCCTAAGCCTAACTCCTAACCCTAACAGTAACCCTAACCCTTACCCTTATCCTAACCCTAAGCCTAACCCTAACACTTACCCTTACCCTAACCCCTACCCTAACCCTAACCCTAACCCTAACCTTACCCTAACAATAACCCTAACCTTAGCCCTAAACCTTACCTAACCGTAACCCTAACACTAACCCTAAACCTAACCCTAACCCTAAACCTAACCCTCACCCTTACCCTAAACCTAACCCTAAGCCTAACCCTACCCCTTACCATTTCACTAAACCTAACCATAACTCTTACCCTTACCCTAACCCTAAACCTAACCCTAACCCTAACCCTAACCTTAACCCAAACCCTTAACCTAACCCTAACCTTAACCCTTACCCTTACCCTAACCCTAACCCTAACCCTAATCCTTACCCTCACCCGAAACCTAACCCTAAACCTAACATTAACACTAACACTAACCCTTACCCTTATCATAACCCTAACGCTAAAACTAACCCTAACCCTAACCCTAACCCTAACCCTTACAATAACCCTAAACATAAACCTAACCCTAACCCCTAACCCTAACCCTTAATCTAACCCTAACCCTAACCCTAACCCTAACCCTAACCTTAACCCTTACCCTAACACTTACCCTAACCCTAACCCTAACCCTAACCCTAACCCTTACCTTTACCCTAACACTAACCCTACCCTATCCCTTACCCCAACCCTAACCCTAACCCTAAACCTAACCATAAACATAACCGTTACCCTTACCCAGAGCCTAACACTAATCCTAACCCTAACCCTAACACTTACCTTAACCTTACCCTAACCCTAACCCTAACTCTTACCCTAACCCTAACCCTATCCCTAACACTAACCCTTATCCTAACCCTAACCCTAACCCTAACCTAAACCTTACCTTACCAAATCCCTAACCCTACCCCTAACCCTATCCTTAACCCTAACCATAACCCTAACCCTAACCCTAAACTTAATGCTAACCCTAACCCTAACCCTAAGCCCTACCCTGACCCTAACCCTAACCCTCATCCTTACCCTAACCCCAACCCTAACCCTTACCTTTCCCTAACCGTAACCGTAACCCCTAACCCTAACTCTTACCCATAACCTAACCCTCACCCTAAACATAACCCTAACCCTAACCCTAACCGTAACATTAACCCTACCCTAAACCAGCCCTAAACCTTACCCTTACCCTAACCCTAACCCCAAACCTAACTCTAACCCTAACCCTAACACTAACCCCTAAGTCTAACCCTAACCCTAACCCTAACCCTAACCCTAACCTTAACCCTAACATTTACCCTAAGGCTAACCCTAACCCTTACACTAACACTAACCCTAACTCTAACCCTAACCCTTATCCTTACCCTCACCCTAAAACTAACCTTAACAATACCCTAAACCTATCCCTTACCCTTACCCTAACCCTAACCCTGACCCTTACCCTAATCTAAACCTAACTCTAACCCTAAGCCTAACCCTTACACTAACCCTAAACCTAACCCTAACCTTATCCCTAACCCTAACCCTAACCCTAACCCTTACCCTTAACCTAAACCTAACCAAAAACCTAACCCTAACCCTAACCCTTAACCTAAACCTAACCCTAACCCTAACCCTTACCCTAACCCTAACCCTACTCTAACCCTAACCCAAACCCTAACGCTAACCCTTACCCTAACCCTAACCCTAACCCTAAACCTTACCCTTACCCTTACCCTTACCCTAACCCTATCCCTAAACCGAACCCAAAACCTAACCCTAACCTTATCCCTAACCATAACCTAAACCTTACCCTTACCCTAACCCTAAACCTAACCCTAACCTTAACTCTAACCCTAACCCTAACACTAACCCGTAAGTCTAACCCTAACCCTAACCCTAAACCTAACCCTAACCCTAACCTGAACCCTAACACATACCCTAAGGCTAACCCTAACCCTTAGGCTAACACTAACCCTAACTCTAACCCTAACCCTTACCATTACCCTCACCCTAAACCTAACCTTAACCCTCCCCTAAACCTATCCCTTACCCTTACCATAACCCTAACCCTGACCCTTACCCTAACCTAAACCTAACTCTAACCCTAAGCCTAACACTTACACTAATCCTAAACCTAACCCTAACCATAACCCTAACCCTAAACCTAACCCTAAAACTTACCCTTAACCTAAACGTAACCCTAAACCTAACCCAAACCCTAACCCTTACCTAACCCTAACCCTAACCCTACCCCTTACCCTAATCCTAACCCTACTCTAACCCTAACCCTAACCCTAACCCTAAACATTACCCTAACCCTAACCCTAACCCTAAACCTTACCCTAACCCTAACCCTAACCCTAAACCTTACCCTTACCCTTACCCTAACCCTATCCCTAAACCGAACCCTAACCCTAACCCTAACCTTATCCCTAACCATAACCTAACCCTTACCCTTACCCTAACCCTAAACCTAACCCTAACCTTAACTCTAACCCTAACCCTAACCCTTACCCTTAACCTTACCTTAACCCTAACCCCAAACCTAACCCTATCATTAACACTAATCCTAACCCCTAAGCCTAACCCTAACTCTAACCCTAACCCTTATCCTTATCCTAACCCTAACCGTAATCCCTAACCCTAACCCTAACCCTAACACTAAACATAACGCTAACCCTAACCCTAACCCTAACCTTAATGCTAACCCTAACCTTAACGCTTACCCTTACCATCACCGTAAACCCTACCTTAACCAAAACCCTAACCCTAACCCTTACCATTACCCTAACCCTAATCCTAACTCTAACCTTAATTCTAACCCTAACTCTACCCCTAAACCTGACCCTAACCGTAACCCTAACCCTTACCATAACCCTAACCCTAACCCTTACCCTAACCCTAACCCTAACCCTAACCCTAACCCTAATCCTTACCCTCACCTGAAACCTAACCCTAAACCTAACATTAACCCTAACACTAACCCTTACCCTTACCATAACCCTAACGCTAAAACTAACCCTAACCCTAACCCTAACCCTAACCCTTACAATAACACTAAACATAAACCTAACCCTAACCCTAACCCCTAACCCTA
>NW_028327682.1:47500-65000 GCF_031878675.1 Megascapheus bottae
ACTAAACCTAACCCTAACCCCAACACTAAACCTAACCCTAATCCTAACCATAACCCTTACCCTTACCCTAACCCTAACCCTAACCCTTACCCTTACCCTAAACCTAACCATAACCCTAAATCTAACCTTAACCCTAACCTTAACCCTTACCCTTACACTTACCCTAACCATAACCCTAACCCTAACCCTAAACCTACTCCTAAACTTAACGCTAACCCTAACCCTTACCCTTACCCTAACCCTAACTCAAAACCTAAACCTAAACCTTACCCTTAACCTCACCCTAACCCTAACCGTAATACAAACCCTAACCCTAACCCCTACCCCTTACCCTAACCCTACCCCTAACCCTCACCCTTACCCATCCCTAACCCTAATCCTAACCCTAACCCCTAACCTTAACCCTTAACCTAACCCTAACCCTAAACTTAACCCTAACCCTAACCCTAACCCTAAAACTTACTGTAACCCTAACCCTACCCCTTACCCTAACCCTAACCCTAATCCTAAACATAACGCTAACCCTAACCCCTAACCCTAACCCTTAATCTAACCCTAAACCTAACTCTAACCCTAACCCTAACCTTAACCCTAACCCTAACCCTAAACTTAATGCTAACCCTAACCCTAACACCTACCCTGACCCTAACCCTAACCCTCATCCTTACCCTAACCCTAAACCTAACCCTTACCCTTTCCCTAACCCTAACCGTAACCCCTAACCCTAACTCTCACCCATAACCTAACCCTAACCCAAACATAACCCTAACCCTAACACTAACCCTAACCTTAACCCTACCCTAACCCGGCCCTAACCCTTACCCTTACCCTAACCCTAACCCCAAACCTAACTCTAACCCTAACCCTAACACTAACCCCTAAGTCTAACCCTAACCCTAACCCTAACCCTAACCTTAACCCTAACACTTACCCTAAGGCTAACCCTAACCCTTACATTAACACTAACCCTAACTCTAACCCTAACCCTTATCCTTACCCTCACCCTAAACCTAACCTTAACCCTACCCTAAACCTATCCCTTATCCTTACCCAAAACCCTAACCCTGACCCTTACCCTAATCTAAACCTAACTCTAACCCTAAGCCTAACCCTTACACTAACCCTAAAGCTAACCCTAACCTTAACCCTAACCCTAACCCTAACCCTTACCCTTAACCTAAACCTAACCCTAAACCTAACCCTAACCCTAACACTTACCCTAAACCTAACCCTAACCCTAACCCTTACCCTAACCCTAACTCTAACCCTAACCCTAAACCTTACCCTTAACCTTACCCTAACCCTATCCCTAAAACAAACCCAAACCCTAACCCTAAACTTATCCCTAACCATAACCTAAACCTTACCCTTACCCTAACCCTAAACCTAACCCTAACCTTAACTCTAACCCTAACCCTAACACTAACCCCTAAGTCTAACCCTAACCCTAACCCTAACCCTAAACCTAACCTGAACACTAACACATACCCTAAGGCTAACCCTAACCCTTACGCTAACACTAACCCTAACTCTAACCCTAACCCTTACCCTTACCCTCACCCTAAACCTAACCTTAACCCTACCCTAAACCTATCCCTTACCCATAACCTAACCCTAACTTTGACCCTTACCCTAACCTAAACCTAACTCTAACCCCAAGCTTAACACTTACACTAACCCTAAACCTAACCCTAACCTTAACCCTAACCCTAACCCTAACCCTAACCCTTACCCTTAACCTAAACCTAACCCTAACCCTAACCCTAACAATAACTCTTACCCTAACCCTAACACTAACCAGAACCCTAACCCTAACCCTTACCCGAACCTTAACCCTAACCCTTATCCTTTGCCTAACCCTAACCCTAACCCTAAACCTAAACCTAACCTTAACCCTAACCCTTATCTTTCCCTAACCCCAACCATAAACCTAACCCTAAATCTAAGCTTAACCCTAAACCGAACCCTTACCCTTAACCTAAACCTTACCCTTACACTAAACCTAACCCTAACCATAACCCTAAACCTAACCCTAACCCTAATTCTAACCCTTAACCTTACCATAACCATAACAATAAACCTAACCCTAACCCTTACCCTTACGCTCACCCTAAACCTAACCTTAACCCTAACCATAACCATAACCCTAACCAAAACCCTAACCCTTATCCTTACCCTAACCCTAACCCTAAACCTAACCCTAACCCTAACCCTAACCCTAACCCTAACCCTAACCCTAAACCTAATCCTAACCCTAACCATAACCCCAAAACCTAACCCTAAGCCTAACCCTTACCCTTATCCTAAGCCTAACACTAACCCTAACCCTAACCCTAACACTTACCCTTACCCTAACCCTCACCCTCAGCCTAACCCTTTCCCTAACCCTCACACTAACCCTAACCCTTACCCTAACCCTAACCTAACCCTAACCCTAACCCCTAACCCTAACCTTAACTTAACCCTAACCCTAACCCTAACCCTAAACTTGACTCTAACCCTAACCCTAACCCTAACCCTTACTATAGCCCTAACCCTAATCCTTACTCTAACCCTAACCCTAACCCTAACCTTAACCCTAAACCTAACACTAACCCTTGCCCTTACCCTAACCCTAACCCTAAACCTAACCCTAACCCTAACCCTAACCTTAACCCTAACCCTAACCCTAAACCTTACCATTACCCTAAACCTAGCCCTAAACCTAACACAAAACCTAACCCTAACTCAATCCCTAACCCTCACCCTTATCCTAACCCTAACCCCAAACCTAACCCTAACCCTAATCCTAACCCTAACCCCTAACCCTAACCTTAACCTAACCGTAACCCTAACCCTAACCCTAACCTTTACTCTAACCCTAAAACTAACTCTAACCCTAACCCTAACCCTTACCCTAACCCTAACCCTAACGCTTACCCTTACCCTAACCCCAACCCTAACCGTAACCCTAAACCTAACAATAACCCTAACCCTTACCCTAACCCTAACCCTAACGCTTACCCTTACCCTAACCCTAACCCTAACCGTAACCCTAAACCTAACAATAACCCTAACCCTAACCCTAACCCTAACCGTAACTCTAAACCTAACCCTAAACCTAAACCTAACCCTAACCCTAAACCTAACACTTACCGTAAACCTAAACTTAACCCTAACCCTAACCCTAACCCTAAATCTAACCCTAACCCTAACCCTAACCATTACCCTTACCCTAACCCTGACCCTAACCCTAACACTTACCCTATCCCTAACCCTAACCCTAACCCTAAAACTTACCCTAAACCTAACCCTTACCCTAACCCTAACACTAACATTAACCCCTAACCTTAACCCTTAACCTAACCCTAACCCTAAACTTAACCCTAACCCTTACCCTTACCCTAACACTAAACCTAACTCTAACCGTAACCCTAACCCTAATCTAAACCTCACCCTAAGCCTAACCCTAAGCCTTGCCCTAAACCTAACCCTAACCATAACCATAACCTTAACCCTAACCCTAACTTTAACCTAACCCTAGCCCTAAACCTAACCCTAACCCTAACCCTAACACTTACACTAACCCTAACACTAATCCTAATCCTAACCCTAACCCTTACCCTTACCCTAACCCTAAACCTAACCCTAAACCTAAACTTAAAGCTAACCCTTACACTTACCCTAACCCTAACCCTAACCCTAACCCTAAACTTATCCCTAACCCTAACACTTACCCTTTCCCTAACCCTAACGCTAATACTATCCCTTACACTAACCCTAACCCTAACACTAACCCTAACCCTAACCCTAACCCTAACGCTTACCCTAACCCTAACCCTAAACCTACCCCTAACCCTTATCCTAACAATAAACCTAACCCTAACCCTAACACATGCCCTTACCCTAACCCTAACACTAACCCTAAACCTAACCCTAAACCTGACCCTAAGCCTAACCCTAAACCTAACCCTAACCCTAACCAAAAACCTAACCCTAACCCTTACACTAAACCTAACCAAAACCCTAACCCTAAACCTAACCCTATCCCTAACCCATACCTTACCCTAACCCTAAACAAACATTTACCCTAACCCTAAACATAAACCTAACCCTAACCCTAAAACTTACCCTAAACCTAACCATAAACATAACCCTTACACTAACCCTAATCCTAACCCTAAACTTTAACCTAATTCTAACCCTAACCCTATCCCTAAGCCCTAACCTTAAGCCTTAACCCAAACACCTAACAATAACCTACCCTAAACCCTAACCCTAACCCTAACCCTAACCCTAACCTAACCCTAACCCTAACCCTTAACCTAACCCCTAACCCTAACCCTTAACCTAACCCTAACCCTAACCCTAACCTTACCGTAACCCTAACCCTAACCTTACCCTAACCCTAAACCTAACCCTAACCCCTAACCCTAACCCAAACCCTAACCCTAACCTAACCCTAACCCTAACCCTACCTAACCCTACCCTAACCCTAAACCTAACCTCAAAACCTAACCCTAACCCTTACCCTAAACCTAAACCTAACCCTAACCCTATACCCTTAACCCCTTACCCTAACCTAACCCTAACCCTTACCCTAACCCTACTCTAAAGCTAACGCTAACCCTAACCTAACCCTCACCCTAACACATACCTTACCCTAACCCTAACCCTAACCCTAACCCTAACGCAACCCTAACCTAACCCTAAACCAAACCTAACCCTACCAAACCCTCACCCTCACCCCTACTGCCAACCCTAACCCTAACCCTACACCCTAAACCTAACCCTAACCCTAAACTTAACCCTAACCCTTACCCTTACCCTATCCCTAACCCTAACCCTAAACCTAACCCTAACCCTAACCCTAACTCTTATCCTTACCGTAACCCTAACCCTAAAACTAATCCTAAACCTTACCCTTACCCTCACCCTAACCCTAAACCTAACCCTAACCCTAAACTTAACCCTTACCCTTACCCTAACCCTAACCTTAAACCTAACCCTAACCCTTACCTTTACCCTAACCACAATCCTAACCTTAACCCTAACCTTAACCTTAACCCTAACCCTTACCCTTCCCTTTAACCCTAACCCTAACCTAAACCTAACCGTAACCCTAATCCTTACATTTACCCTAACCCTAACCCTAAACCTAACCCTTACAATAACCCTAACCCTAACCCTAACCCTAACCCTTACCCTTACATTAACCCTAACCCTAACCCTATCTCTAACCCTAATCCTTACCCTTACCCTAACCCTAACCATAAATCTAACCCTAACCCTAACACTAAACTTAACCCTAACCCTAACCCTAAACCTTACCCTTACCCAAACCCTAACCCTAAACCTCATCCTAACCCTAACCCTAATCCCTAACCCTAACCCTAACACTAACCCTAATCATAACCCTAACCCTAAACCTAACCCTTACCCTTACCTTAACCCTAACCCTAAACCTAATCCTCACCCTAACCCTAACCCTAACACCTAAACCTATCCCAAACCCTAACACTTACCCTTACCCTAACCCTAACCCTAACCATAACATTAACCCTAACACTTACCTAAACCTAATCCTAATCCTAACTTTTACCCTTACTTTAACTCTAACCCTAACCTTAACCCCAACCCTAAACCTAACCCTAACCCTAAACCCAACCCTAACCCTTAACCTTATCCTAACCCTAACCCTAACCGTAACACTAAACCCTAACCCTACCCCTAAACCTAACTGTAACCCTTAACCTTATCCTAACCCTAACCCTAACACTTACCCTTACCCTATCCCCTACCCTTACCCTAACCCTAACACTAAACCTAACCGTAACCTAACCGTAAACCCTTACCCTAACTTTAACCTTTACCCCAACACTAAACCTAACCATAACCCCAACACTAAACCTAACCCTAATCCTAACCATAACCCTTACCCTTACCCTAACCCTAACCCTAACCCTTACCCTTACCCTAAACCTAACCATAACCCTAAATCTAACCTTAACCCTAACCTTAACCCTTACCCTTACACTTACCCTAACCGTAACCCTAACCCTAACCCTAAACCTACTCCTAAACTTAACGCTAACCCTAACCCTTACCCTTACCCTAACCCTAACTCAAAACCTAACCCTAAACCTTACCCTTAACCTCACCCTAACCCTAACCGTAATACAAACCCTAACCCTAACCCCTAACCCTTACCCTAACCCTACCCCTAACCCTCACCCTTACCCATCCCTAACCCCTAATCCTAACCCTAACCCCTAACCTTAACCCTTAACCTAACCCTAACCCTAAACTTAACCCTAACCCTAACCCTAACCCTAAAACTTACTGTAACCCTAACCCTACCCCTTACCCTAACCCTAACCCTAATCCTAAACATAACCTTAACCCTAACCCTAACCCTAACCCTAATCTTTACCCTTACCCTAACCCTACCCTTAACCTAACGGTAATTCTAACCCTACCCTAACCTTAACCGTAACCCTAACCCTAACCCTTGCCCTAACCCTAAACCTAACCCTAAACCTAACACTAACCCTAACCCTAATCCTTACCCTTATCCTTACCCTAACACTAACCCTAACCCTAACCCGTACACTTACGATAACCATAACCCTAAACCTAACCCTAAACTAAATCCTAACCCTAACCCTAACCCTTAGCCTTACCCTAAGCCTCACCCTAACCCTAACTGTAACACTAAAACTAAGCCTAACAATAACTCTAACCGTAACCCTAACCCTTACACTAACCCTAAACCTAACCCTAACTCCTAACTTTACCCTAACCCTAACCCTAATCTTAACCCCAACCCTCACCTAACCCTAACCCTAACACTAACCCTTACCCTTAACATAAACTAACCCTAAACCTAACCGTAACCCTAACCCTAACCTTAACCCCAACACTAAACCTAACCCTAACACTAACCCTAACCTAACCCTTACCCTTACCCTAACCCTAACCCTAAACTTAACCCTAAACTTAACCCTAACCCTAAACCTTACTCTTACCCTAACCCTAACCCTTACCATAACCCTAACCGTAACCCGAACCACAAACTTAACCCTAAACCCTAAACCTAACCCTAACCCTAACCCCTACCTTAACCCTAGCCTTAGCCCTAATCCTAAACCTAACCCCTTACCCTTACCCTAAAATAACCCTAACCCTAAACCTAACCCGAACCCTAAACTTAACCCTAATCCTAACCCTAACCCTAACCTAACCCCTAACCCTACCCCTTACCCTAACCCTAACCCTAACCCTAACCCTAACACTAACCCTAACACTTACCCTAACCCTAAACCTAACACTAACGCTTACCCTAACCCTAAACCTAACCCTAACCCTTATCCTAACCCTAACCCTAACCCAAACCCTAACACATACCCTTACCCTAACCCTAACCCTAAACCTAAACCTAACCCTAAACCTAACTCTAAACCTAAACCTAACCCTAGCCGTAACCCTAAACTTAACCCTAACGCTAACTTTAACCCTAACACTAAACCGAACCCTAACCCTAAACCTTACTCTTACCTTATCCCTAAACTTAACCCTAACCCATACCCTTACCCTATCGCTAACCCTAGCCCAAACCTAACCCTAACCCTAACACATATCCTTACCCTAATCCTCACCCTAACCCTAACCGTAACACTAAACCTAACCCTAACAATAACCATAACCGTAACCCTAACCCTTACCCTAACCCTAACCCTAACCCTAACTCTTAACTTTACCCTAACCCTAATCTAACCTTAACCCCAATCCTCACCCTAACCCTAACCCTAACGCTAACCCTTACCCTAAACCTAACCCTAACACTAACCTTAACCCCAACACTAAACCTAACCCTAACCCTAACCCTAACCCTTACCCTTACCCTCACCCTAACCCTAAACCTAACCCTAATCCTAACCCTAACCCTTACTCTAACCCTAACACTAATCCTAACCCTAACCCTTACCCTTATCCTAACCCTAACCCTAACCCTAATGCTTACCCTAACCCTTCCCTAAACCTAAACCATATCCTAACCCTAACCCTAACCCTAACACTAAACCTAACCCTAACCGTAACCCTAAACCTAAGCCTAACCCTAACGCTAACCTTAAACCTAACCCTAACCAACACCCTTACTCTTACACTAACCGCAACCCTAAACCTAACCCTAACGCTTATCCTAAACCTAACCCTTACCATATCCCTCACCCTAACCCTAACCCCTAACCTTAACCCTTAACCTAACCCTAACCCCAACCCTAAAACTTACTCTTACCCTAACCCTAACCCTTACCCTAACCCTAACCTTTACCCTTACCATAAACCTAACCCTAAACCTAACCATAACCCTAACCCTAAACTTAACCCTTACCTTAACCCTATCCCTAATCCTAAACCTAAACCTAAACCTTACCCTTACCCTAAAAATAACCCTAACCCTAAATGTAACCCTAGCCCTAAACTTAACCCTAACCCTTACCTTAACCGTAACCTAACCCTAAACCTACCCCTTACCCTAACCCTAACCCTAACCCTAACACTAACCCTAACACTTACCCTAACCCTAACCCTAACCCTAACGCTTACCCTAACCCTAAACCTAACCCTAACCCTTATCCTAACCCTAACCCTAACCCTAACGCTTACCCTAACCCTAAACATAACCCTAACCCTTATCCTAACCCTAACCCTAATCCTAACCCTAACACATACCCTTACCCTAACCCTAACCCTAAACCTAAATCTAAACCTAAACCTAACCCTAACCGTAACCCTAAACTTAACCCTAACCCAAAACCTAACCCTAAACCTAAACTTAACCCTAACCCTTACCCTTACCATAACCCTAAACCTAACCCTAAACCTAAACCTAACCCTAACCCAAACACTTACCCTAAACCTAACCCCAACCCTGACCCTTACACTAACCCTAACCTTAACCCTAACCCTTACCCTAAACCTAACCCTAAACCTAACCCTAACCCTAAACTTAACATTAACCCTTACCCTTACCATAACCCTAAACCTAACTCTAACCCTAACACTAACCCTAACCCTAAACCTTACCGTAACCATAACCCTAACACTGACCATAACCCTAACCCTAACCCTAACCCTTACCCTAACCCTAAACCTTACCTTTATCCTAAACCTAACCCTAACAGTTACCCTAAACCTAACCCTAACCCTAACCCTAACCCTTACCCTTACCATAACCCTAAACCTAACCCTAATCCTAAACCTAACGCTTACCCTAAACCTAAACCTAACCCTAACCCTAACTAATAGCCTTACCTTAACCCTAACCCTAACCCTAACCCTTACCCTTACCGTATCGCTAACCCTAACCCTGACCCTAACCCTAACCCTAACAATAACCCTAACCCTAACCCTAACCTTTACCCTAAACCTAACCCTAACCCTAACCCTTACTCCAACCCTGACACTAATCCTAACCCTAAGCCTTACCCTTACACTAACCCTAATCCTAACCCTAAACCTAATGCTTACCCTAACTCTAACCTTAACCATAACACTATCCTAACCCTAACCCTAAAACTAACCCTAACACATACCCTTACCCTAACCCTAAACCTAACCCTAACCCTAAAGCTAACCCTAAACCTAAACCTAACCCTAACCCAAAACCTAACCCTAACCGTAACCCTAAACCTAACACTAACCCTAACCCTAACCCTAACCCTAAACCTAACCCTAACCCTAACCCTTACCCTTACCCTAACATTAACCCTAACCTTAACCCTAACCCTAACCCTAACAGTTACCCTAAACCTAACACTTACCCTAACCCTAACTCTAACCCCTAACCATAACCCTTAACCTAACCCTAACCCTAAACTTAACTCTAACACTTACCCTTACCCAAACCCTAAATCGAACTCTAACCCTAACCCTAATCCTAATCAGAAAAGTTACCCTAACTCTAACCCTAACCCTAACTGTTACCCTAATCCTAACCCTAACCCTAACCATAACCTTAACCCCAATACGAATCCTAACCCTAACCTTTACCCTTACCCTAACCATAACAGTAAACCTAAACCTAACCCTAACCCTAAACCTAACCCTTACCCTTACCCTAACCCTAACCCTCACCCTAAACCTAACCCTAACCCTAAACTTAACCCTAACCCTTACACTTAGCCTAACCCTAACCCTAACCCTAAACCTAAACCTAGCCCTAACCTTAACCCTAACCCTTACCCTTACCCTAACCCTAACCCTTACCCTAACCCTAACCCTAACCCTAATACTAACCCTAACACTTATCCTAACCCTAACCCTAAACCTAACGCTTACCCTAACCCTACCACTAAACCTAACACTATCCCTTATCCTAACCCTAACCCTAACCCTAAACCTAACCCTAACACATACCCTTACCCTAACCCTAACCCTAACCGTTACCCTAAACTAACCCTAACCCTAAACCTTACACTAACCCTAACCCTAACCCTAACCCTTATCCTAATCCTAACCCTATACCTAACCCCTAACCTTAACCATTAACCTAACCCTAACCCTGAACTTCACTCTAAACCTTACCCTTACCCTAACCCTAAACCTAACTCTAACCCTAACACTAACCCTAACCCTAAACATTACTGTAACCCTATCCCTAACCCTTACCCTAACCCTAAACCTATCCCTAACCATGACCCTAACCTTAACCCTAACCCTAACCCTTACCCTAACCCTAACCCTAACACTAACACTTACCCTTACCCTAACCCTAACCCTAACCCTTACCCTTACCCTTACCCTAACCCTAACCCTAATCTTAACCCCAACCTTAAACCTTACCCTAACCCTAACCTTAACTCCAACACTAAACATAACCCTAACCCTAACACTAACCCTTACCCTTACCCTAACCTAAACCCTAAACCTAACCCTAACCCTAACCCTAACACTTACTCTAACCCTGACCCTAATCCTAACCCTAAGCCTTACCCTTACACTAACCCTAACCTTAACCCTAACCCTAACGTTACCCTAAACCTAACCCTAACCCTAACCCTTATCCTAATCCTAACCCTAACCCTAAAACTCACCCTAACACATACCCTTATCCTAACCCTAACCCTAACCCTAACCTTAACCCTAAACCTAATCCTAAACCTAACCCTAACCCTAACCCTAACCCTAAACCTAACCCTAACCCTAACCCTTACCCTTACCCTAACATTAACCCTAACACTAACCCTAACCCTAACCCTAACAGTTACCCTAAACCTAACCCTTACCCTAACCCTAACCCATCCCTAACCACTAACCTTAACCCTTAACCTAACCCTAACCCTAAACTTAACCCTAACCCTTACCCTTACCCTAACCCTAAACCTAACTCTAACCCTAACCGTAACCCTAACCAGAAAACTTACCCTAACCCTAACCCTAACCCTAACGCTAACCATTACCCTAACCCTAACCCTAACCGTAAACATAAACTTAACCCCAACCAGAACCCTAACCCTAAGCTTTACCCTTACCCTAACCCTAACAGTAAACCTAACCCTAACCCTAACCCTAACCCTAACCCTTACCCTTACCTAAGCCTAATCCTAACCCTAACCCTTATCCTAACCCTAACCGTAACCCTAAACCTTACCCTAAACCTAAACCTAAACCTTACACTAACCCTAACCCTAACACTAACCATAACCTTTATCCTAACCCTAACCCTAACCCTAACCTATACCCTTACCCTAACTCTAACCCTAAACCTAATCCTAACCCTAACCCTAACCCTAACCCTAATCCTTAACCTAACCCTAACCCTAATCTTAATCCTAACACTTACACTTACCCTAACCCTAATCCTAACCCTAAACATAACCTTAACCCCAACCAGAACCCTAACCCTAAGCTTTACCCTTACCCTAACCCTAACAGTAAACCTAACCCTAACCCTAACCCTAACCCTAACCCTAATCCTAAGCATAACCCTTAACCTTACCCTAAACCTAACCCTAATCCTAAAGCTAACCCTAACCCTAAATTTAACCCTAACCCTTACCATTAGCCTAACGCTAACCCTAACCCTAACCCTAAACCTAAACCTAGCCCTAACCTTAACCCCAACCCTTACCCTTACCCTTACCCTAAACCAGACCCTTACCCTAACCCTAACCCTAACCCTAACACTAACCCTAACACTTACCCAAACCCTAACCCTAACCCTAAACCTAACCCTAAACCTAATCCTAAACCTAACCCTAACTGTAAACCTAAATCTAACCCTAATCCTAACCCTTACCCTTAGCCTAACCGTAACCCTAACCCTTACCCTAACCTTAACCCTAACAATAACCCTGAACCTAACCCTAACCCTAACACTTATTCTAAACCTAACCCTAACAGTAACATTTACAATAATCCTAACCCTAAACCTAACCCTTACCCTAACCCTAACCCTATCCCTAACCCCTAACCTTAACCATTAACCTAACCCTAACCCTAAACTTCACCCTAACCCTTATCCTTACCTTAACCCTAAACCTAACTCTAACCCTAACACTAAACCTAACCCTAAACCTTACTGTAACCCTATCCCTAACACTTACCCTAACCCTAAACCTAACCCTAACCATGACCCTAAACTTAACCCTAACCCTAACCAATACCGTAACCCTAACCCTAACCCTAACCCTACCACTAACACTTACCCATACCCTAAACTTAACCCTAACCCTTACCCTTACCTAAGCCTAACCCTAACCCTAACCCTTATCCTAACCCTAACCCTAACCCTCAAACTAACCCTAACACATACCCTAACCCTAACCCTAACCCTAACCCTTACCCTAACCTTAACCCTAAACCTAAGCCTAAACCTAACCCTCACCCTAACCCTAACCCTAACCGTAACGCTAAACCTAACAATAACCCTAACCCTAACCCTAAACCTAAACCTAACCCTAACCCTAACCCTTACCCTTACCCTAACCCTAACCCTAAACCTAACCCTAACCCTAACACTAATAGTTACCCTAAACCTAACCCTTACCCTAAAACTAACCCTAACCCCTAACCTTAACCCGTAACCTAACCCTAACCCTGAACTTAACCCTGACCCTTACCCTTACCCTAACCCTAAACCTAACTCTAACCCTAACCCTAACCCTAACCAGAAACCTTACCCTAACCCTAACCCTAACCCTAAACCTTACCCTAAAACTAACCCTAAACATAACCCTAAACCCTTATCATAACCCTAACCATAACCCTAACCATAACCCTAACCCTAACACTAACCCTAAACCTAACACTTACCCTAACCCTAACCCTAACCCAAATGCTTACCCTAACCCTAACACTAACCCTTATCCTAACCCTAACCCTACCGCTTACCCTAACCCTAACACTAACCCTAACCCTAAAGCTTACCCCAACCCTAACCCTAAACCAAACTCATACCCTTACGCTAACCCTAACCCTAACCCTATCCGTAACCCTAAACCTAACCCTAAACTTATCCCTAAACCTAACCCTAAACCTAACCCTAACCGTAAACCTTAACCTAACCCTAACCCTAACTCTAACCCTGAACTTAACCCTAACCCTAACCCTTACCCTTAACCTAACCCTAAACCTAACCCTTACCCTAAACCTAACCCTAACCCTAACCCTAACCCTAACACTTACCTAAACCTAAACCTTACCCTAACCCTAACCCTAACCACTAACCTTAACCCTTAACCTAAAACTAACCCTAAACTTAACCTTAACCAATACCCTTACCCTAACCCTAAACCTAACTCTAACCCTTACCATAACCGTAACCCTAAACCTTACCCTAAACCTAAACCTAAACCTTACACTAACCCTAACCCTAACACTAACCATAACCTTTATCCTAACCCTAACCCTAACCCTAACCTATACCCTTACCCTAACTCTAACCCTAAACCTAATCCTAACCCTAACCCTAACCCTAACCCTAACCCTTAACCTAACCCTAACCCTAATCTTAATCCTAACCCTTACACTTACCCTAACCCTAACCCTAAACCTAAACCTTACCCTAACCCTATCCCTTACCCTTACCCTAACCCTAACCCTAACCCTAACCCTAACCCTAACCTTTACCCTTACCCTAACACTAAACCTAACCCTGGCACTTACCCTAAACCTAACCCTAACCCTAACCCTAACACTTACCCTAACCATAACCCTAACGCTTACCCTAACCCTAACCCTAACCCTAATACTTATCCTAACCCTAACCCAAACCCTAAACCTAACTCATACCCTTACCCTAACCCTAACCCTTACCCTAACCCTAACCCTAACCCTAACCCCTAAACTAACCCTTAACCTAACCCTAACACTAAACTTAACCCTAACCCTTCCCTTACCCTAACCCTAAACCTAATTCTAACCTTAACACTAACGTAACCCTAAACCTTACTGTAACCCTAACCCTAACCCGTACCCTAACCCTAACCCTAACCATAACCTTAACCCTAACCCTAACCCTCACCTTTACCCTTACCCTAATCCGAACCCTAAACCTAAACATAACCCTAACCCTAACCCTAAACTTAACCCTAACCCTAACCCTAAAACTTGCCCTTACCCTAACCCAAACCCTAAACCTGACACTAACCCTAATCCTAACCCTAAACCTTATCCTGACCCTAACCCTAACCCTAACCCTAACCCTTACACTTACCCTAAAAATAACCCTAAACCTAACCCTAAACCTAATCCTAACCCTAACCCTAACCCTAACCCTAACGCTCACCCTAACCATAACCTTAATGCTAACCCTAACCCTAACCCTAACCCCTATCCGTAACCCTAACCATAACCCTAACCCGAACCCTAAACTGAACACTAACTGTAACCCTAAACCTAATCCTAACCCTAACCCTAACCCTAAACCTTAACCTAACCCTAATCCTAATCCTAACCCTTACACTTAACCTAACCCTAACCCTAAGACTAACCCTAACCCTAACACTTACCCCAACCATAACCCTAATGCTTACCCTAACCCTAACACTAAACCTAACCCTAAACTTAACCCTACCCCTAACCCTTACCCTAACCCTAAACCTAATCCTAACCCTAACCCTAACCTTAACCCTAACCCTTAATTTTACCGTAACCATAAACCTAACCCTAACCCTAACCCTAACCCTTACCCTTACCGTAACCCTAACACTAACCCTAACCCTTACCCTAACCCTAACCCTAACACTTACCCTAACCCTAACCCTAACCCTAACGCTTAACCTAACCCTAAACCTAACCCTAACCCTAACCCTAACACATACCCTTACCCTAACCCTAACCGTAACCCTAATCCTAAAGCTAACCCTAAACCTAATCCTAACCCTAACCCTAACCCTTACATTTACCCTAACCCTAACCGTAAACCTAACCCTAACCCTTTCCCTTACCCTCACCCTAACCCTAACCTTAATGCTAACCCTAACCCTAACCGTAACCCCTAACCATAACCCTAACAATAACCCTAGCCCTTAAAATTATTCTAACCCTAACCCTAACACTAACACTTACCCTTACCCTAACCCTAAACCTAACCCTAACCCTAACCATTACCCTTACCCAAACCCTAACACTAACCCTAACCCTAACCCTAAACCTTACCCTTACCCTAAACCGAACCCTAACCCTAACCCTAACCCTAACCCTAATCCTTGCCCTAACCTAACCCTAACCCTAACCCTTACCCTTACCCTAACCCTAACCCTAACCTTAACCCCAACCCTTAACCTAAACCTAACCCTAACGCTAACCCTTACCCTTACCCTAAACCTAACTCTAAACCTAACCCTAAACCTAAACTTAAACCCAACACTAAACCTAACCCTAACCCTAACCCTTAACCTTACCCTAACCCTAACCCTAAACCTAACCGTAAGCCTAACCCTAATCCTTACCCTAACCCTAACCCTAATCCTAATCCTAACCCTAAACTTAACCCTAACCCTTACCTTTACCCTAACCCTAACCCTAACCCTAACACTAAACCTAACCCTAACCCTAACCCTTACCCTTATCCTAACACTAACCCTAATCCTAACCCTAACCCTAAACCTAACACTTACCCTAACCCTACCCCTAACCCTAACCCTAAAGCTTACCCTAAAACTAACCCTAAACCTAACCCTAAACCCTTATCATAACCCTAACCCTAACCCTAATCCTTATCCTAACCCTAACCCTACCGCTTACCCTAACCCTAACACTAACCCTAACCCTAACCCTAACCCTAAAGCTTACCCTAACCCTAACCCTAAACCAAACACATACCCTTACCCTAACCCTAACACTAACCCTATCCGTAATCCTATACCTAACCCTAAACCTATCCCTAACCCTAACCATAAACCTAACCCTAACCGGAAACCTAAACCTAACCCTAACCCTAACCCTAACCCTGAACTTAACCCTAAACCTAACCCTTACCCTAAACCTAACCCTAACCCTAACCCTAACCCTAACACTTACCTAAACCTAAACCTTACCCTAACCCTAACCCTAACCCCTAACCTTAACCCTTAACCTAACACTAACCCTAAACTTAACCTTAACCATTACAATTACCCTAACCCTAAACCTAACTCTAACCCTTACCCTAACCGTAACCCTAAAACTTACCCTAAACCTAACCCTAAACCTTACACTAACCCTAACCCTAACCCTAAACATAAACTTTATCCTAACCCTAACCCTAACCCTAACCTATACCCTTACCCTAACTCTAACCCTAAACCTAATCCTAACCCTAACCCTAACCTTAACCCTTAACCTAACCCTAACCCTAATCCTAATCCTAACCCGTACACTTACCCTAACCATAACCCTAACCCTAAACCTTACCTTAACCCTAACCCTTACCCTTACCCTAACCCTAATCCTAACCCTAAACCTAAACCTAACCCAAACCCTAACCTTTACCCTACCCTAACCCTAAACCTAACCCTAGCCCTTACCCTAACCCTAACCCTAACACTAACCCTAACCCTAACACTTACCCTAACCATAACCCTAACGCTTACCCTAACCCTAACCCTAACCCTAACACTTATCCTAACCCTAACCCAAATCCTAACCCTTACCCTAACCCTAACCCATAAACTTAACCTAACCCTAACACTAAACTTAACCCTAACCCTTCCCTTACCCTAACCCTAAACCTAACTCTAACCCTAACACTAACCCTAACCCTATACCTTACTGTAACACTAACCCTAACCCTAACCCTAACCCTAACCCTAAACCTAACCATAACCTTAACCATAACCCTAACCCTAACCTTTACCCTTACCCTAACCCGAACCCTAAACCTAACCATAACCCTAACCCTAACCCTAACCCTAAACTTAACCCTAACCCTAACCCTAAACCTTGCCCTTACCCTAACCAAAAGGCTAAACCTGACACTAACCCTAATCCTAACCCTAAACCATATCCTGACCCTAACCCTAACCCTAACCCT
>NW_028327682.1:70000-74385 GCF_031878675.1 Megascapheus bottae
AACCCTTACCATTACCCTAACCCTAACCCTAACCCTAACCCTAACACTAATCCTAAACCTAACCCTAACACTTACCCCAAACCTAACCCACCCTTAAACCTTACACTAACCCTAAGCCTAACCCTAACCCCTACCCTAAACCTAACCCTAACCCTAACCCCTAACCTTAACCCTTAACCTAATCCTAACCCTAAACTTAACCCTAACCCTTACCCTTACCCTAACCCTAAACCTAACTCTAACCCTAACACTAACCCTAAGGCTAAACCTTACTGTAACCTACCGCCAACCCTTATCACAACCCTAATCCTAACCCTAACTATAACCTTAACCCTAACCATAACCCTAAACCTGACATTTACCCTTACCCTAACCCTAACCCTACACCTAACCCTAACCCTAAACCTAACCCTAACCTTAACCCTAACCCTAACCCTAACACTTGCCCTTACCCTAACCCTAACCCTAAACCTAACACTAACCCTAAAAATAACCCTAAACCTAACCCTTACCCGTACCTAACCCTAACCCTAACCCTAACCCTAACACTTACACTTACCCTAACCATAACCCTAACCCTAAACCTAATCATAAACCTAAGCCTAACCCTTACCCTTACCCTAACCCTAAACCTAACCCTAACCCATACCCTTACCCTCACCCTAACCCTAAACTTAATGTTAAACCTAATCCTAACCCTAACCCCTACCCCTAACCCTAACCCTAACCCTTACCCTTATCCTAACCCTAAACCTAACCCTTACCCTTACACTAACCCTAAACCTAACCCTAACCCTAACCCTAACCCTAATCCTTACCCTTTCCCTAACCCTAACCCTAACCCTAAACCTTATCCTTACCCTAAACCTAACCCTAACCCTTAAACTAAACCTAACCCTAACCCTCACTCTAACCCTTACCCTTACCATAATCCTAACCCTAATCCTAACCCTTACCTTGCCCTATCGCTAACCCTAACCCTAACTTAACCCTAACTCTAACACATACCCTTACCCTAACCCTAAACCTAACCCTAAGAGTAACCAAAAAAAATAACCCTAACAATAACCCTAACCCTAAACCTAACCCGAACCCTTGCCCTAACCCTAACCCCAACCCTAACCCTAACCCTAACCCTAACACTAACCGTAACCCTAAACCTATCCCTAAACCTAACCATAAACCTAACCATAACCCTAAACCTAACGCTAACACTTACCCTTACCCTAACCCTAAACTTAATGCTAAACCTAATCCTAACCCTAACCCCTACCCCTAACCCTAACCCTAACCCTAACACTTACCATAAACCTAAACCTTAACCTAACCCTAACCCTAACCCGAACCCCTAACCTTAACCCTTATCCTAACCCCAGCACTAAACCTAACCCTAACCCTAACGCTAACCCTTACAACTACCCTAAACCTAACCCTAACCCTAACCCTTACCCTAACCCTAACCCTAACCCTAAAACTTATCCTTACCCTAAACCTAACCCTAACCCTAACCCTAAACCTAATCCTAACCCTTACCCTAACCCTAACCCTAACCCTTGCTCTAACCCTAACCCTAACCCTAACACTAACCCTAACAGTTACCCTAAACCTAACCCTAACCCTAACCCTAACGCTTACCCTAACCCTAACTCTAACCCTAACCTTTATCCTAACCCTAACCCTAACCCTAACCCTTACACATACCCTTAGCCTAACCCTAACCCTTACCCGAACTGTAACCCTAAACCTAACCCTAACCCTAACCATAAACCTAACCCTAAATGTAACCCTAAACCCAACCCTAACCCTAACCCTAATCCTAACCCAAACCCTAACCCTAAACCCAACCCTAACTCTTACCCTTACCCTTACCCTAACCCTAAACGTAACCCTTACCCTAACCCTAACCCTAACACTAACACTAATCCTAAACCTAACCCTAACACTTACCCTAAACCTAACCCTAACCCTAACCCTAAGCCTTACCCTAACCCTAAACGTAACCCTTACCCTAACCCTAACCCTAACACTAACACTAATCCTAAACCTAACCCTAACACTTACCCTAAACCTAACCCTAACCCTAACCCTAAGCCTAACCCTAACCCTTACCCTAACCCTAACCCTAACCCTAAACCATACCGCTAACCTTAACCCTTAACCTAACCCTAAACCTAAACTAAACCCTAACCCTTACCCTTACCCTAACCCTAAACCTAACTCTAACCCTAACACTTACCCTAACCCTAAACCTTACCGTAACACTAACCCTAACACTTACCCTAAACCTAACCCTAACCCTAACCCTAATCCTAACCCAAACCCTAACCCTAAACCCAATCCTAACCCTAACCCTTACCCTTACCCAAAACCTAACCCTAACCCTTACCCTAACCCTAACCCTAACACTAATCCTAAACCTAACCCTAACCCTAACACTTACCCCAAACCTAACCCTACCCTTAACCCTTACACTAACCCTTAGCCTAACCGTAACCCTTACCCTAACCCTAACCCTAACCCTAACCCCTAACCTTAACCCTTAACCTAACCCTAACCCTAAACTTAACCCTAACCCTTACCCTTTCCCTAACCCTAAACCTAACTCTAAACCTAACACTAACCCTAACGCTAAACCTTACTGTAACCCTACCGCCAAGCCTTACCACAACCCTAATCCTAACCCTAACTATAACCTTAACCCTAACCATAACCCTAAACCTAACATTTACCTTTACCCTAACCCTAAACCTAAACCTAACCCTAACCCTAAACATAACCCTAACCTTAACCCTAACCCTAACCCTAACCCTTGCCCTTACCCTAACCCTAACCATAAACCTAACACTAACCCTAAAAATAACCCTAACCCTAACCCTTAACCATACCTTACCTAACCCTAACCCTAAACCTTACACTTACCCTAACCATAACCCTAACCCTAAACCTAATCCTAACCCTAAGCCTAACACTTACCCTTACCCTAACCCTGAACCTAACCCTAACCCATACCCTTACCCTCACCCTAACCCTAAACTTAATGCTAACCCTAATCCTAACCCTAACCCCTAACCCTAACAATAACCCTAACCCTTACCCTTATCCTAACCCTAAACCTAACCCTTACACTTACCCTAACCCTAACCCTAACCCTAACCCTAACCCTAACCCTAATCCTTACCCTTACCCTAACCCTAACCCTAAACCTTATCCTTACCGTAAACCTAAACCTAAACCTTACCCTAAATCTAACCCTAACCCTCACCCTAACCCTTACCCTTACCATAATCCTAACCCTAATCCTAACCCTTACCCTTACCCTATTGCTAACCCTAACCCAAACCTTAACCCTAACTCTAACACATACTCTAACAAGAACACTAACCAAAAACCTAACCCTAACCCTTGCCCTAACACTAACCCTAACCCTTACCCTTACCCTAACTCTAACCATAACTTAACCCCAACCCTAACCCTAACCCTAACCCTAACACTAACCGTAAACCTAAACCTAACCCTAAACCTAACCATAACCCTAACCCTAACCCTAACTCTTACCATAAACCTCACCCTTAACCTAACCCTAACCCTAACCCGAACCCCTAACCTTAACCCTTAACCTAACACCAGCACTAAACCTAACCCTAACCCTAACGCTAACCCTTACAATTACCATACACCTAACCCTAACCCTAACCCTTACCCTAACCCTAACCCTAAGCCTAAACCTTATCCTTACCCTAAACCTAAACCTAAACCTAACCTTAAACCTAACCCTAACCCTTACGCTTACTCTAACCCTAACCCGAACCCTAACACTAACCCTAACAGTTACACTAAACCTAACCCTAACCCTAACCCTAACGCTTACCCTAACCCTAACTCTAAGCCTAACCTTTATCCTAACCCTAACCCTAACCCTAACACTAAAACTTACACATAACCTTACCCTAACCCTAACCGTAACCCTAAACCAAACCCTAAACGTAACCCTAACCCTAACCCTAAACCTAACCCTAACCATAACCCTAAACCTAACAGTAACCTTAACCCTAATCCTAACCCAAACGCTAACCCTAAACCCAACCCTAAGCCTAACCCTTACCCTTACCTTAACCCTAACCCTAACCCTTACCCTAAACCTAACACTAATCCTAAACCTAACCCTAACCCTAACACTTACCCTAAATATAACCATAACGCTAAACCTTACACTAACCCTAACCCTAACCCTAACCCTTACCCTAACCCTAACCCTAAGACTAAACCTTACCCCTAACCTTAACCCTTAACCTAACCCTAACCCTAAACTAAACCCTAACCCTTACCCTTACCCTAACCCTAAACCTAACTCTAACCCTAACCCTAACCCTAACCTAACCTTAACC